>NC_088344.1:16405000-16705000 GCF_036884655.1 Musa acuminata AAA Group | reverse complement strand
CATGTTATCATAAACTTATGCATAACATCATCATACTTCTCCCCTTTTGTCATCAACAAAAAGAAGAAATTCAACTATCACGTGTTTAGGACATATTACAGTTCAAATCATTGCAATATAAATATAATCTTTAGTTTTATCATCATGCAAGCTAGCAAAAATTTGAGTTTTACAAGTTTGTAAATTTTACTATATGTGCAAGTTTAGCATATTTTGCTTCTTGAGATAGACAAGATAATACTATTGCTTCTCTTGAGATTACAAGATAGAAAGTTCTACATCATGCAAACTAGCAAATTTTTACATCATTTTTAAAAAATGTAAGCTAGCAATATTTGAGGTGTTCAAGAAAGCAACTTTTACTTCTTGAAATATGCAAGTTAGCAATCTTTGCTTCTCCTTTGAGATGTGCAAGTTAGTAATTCTTGCTTCTCTTTTGAGTTAGGTAATCTAGTAATTTTTGGATATGTAAGCTAGTAAGATAGCAAGTTTTACATTAAGTAAGCTAACACATTTTGCACCATGCAAGCTAGCAAATTTTACATAATTTTAGAACAAGCATAGCTAGTTCTTTCTCCCCCTTTGTCATTGTAAAAAAGAAGGAAATAAATTAATTTTATAATTTTTTTTCCTTTACAATAATTTTCAAATCATGACAAAGGTAAAGTATCATTCTTATTTCAAAATGTCGTAATTGAGATAAAACTTGAATTCAAATCAAAGTAATTTTAATCATGATTCACATCATATGTAATACATCACATACATCATCATAATAAAAAACATAAGTATTGCATGCATCATTCCAAATCATAAATATTTCATATCATGATGGTATCAATTTGTCAAATTACATCTTACCATGCATGATCATAACTTCTCCCCCTTTTATCATTGTAAATAAGAAAGAATAAGGGAAGAACATAATGGTGTAAAATATTTCAATCATTTCAAGGCATACAAGCCATAAATACAAAGAAATCATGTCATGAAAGATAAGACCACTTGAATACCCAAAGACATGATTCATACGGTAAATTTCTTCTTTAAATAAAATACCAAGAAAAAATCATAGGAGTACAAAGAAGAGATCTTGATTCAAAAAAAAAATCTCAAGTAATAATTCCAAGAATTCACAAGAAAAATCATGACTCATTTGACAAAAAGATTATTATTGATTCATAGATTTGAATAAATATTTTTAAACCAACATCACTTCAACTCATCATGCATTATTTCAAAATGTAAAATCATCAAACATAATACAAACATTTGTTTTCAAAACCTTCATCATTACTCCCAAGCATGATACTAAAGCATTCATGATACTAAACATTAAATCAATATTTTTAAGCATTTATCATTTCATGATTGTTGGTACCAAACATTCATCATTTATTTTCTCCTCTTTAGTAAATGACAAGAAGAAACAAGGAGAAGAAAAGATCTCAATTCATAGAAAGATCTCCAGTTATAAATCTCGAAAAATCAAGATAAAGCTCATTCAAATTCAAATCGTCAAATGAAAATCATTTTCAAGAGGTTCATAAAAAGGACATAGATAGATTCATTAATCTCTCCTTTTTAGAAAAATGGTAAGAAGAAACATAGGAGTTCAAAGCCAAGATCTTGATTCATAGAGAAATCTCATGCATCAAATATCGAGAAATCAAGATGATGATTCATAAAAAAAATATCACAAGTTATAATCAAGAGAAAAATCATCATTTATCTTCAAATCATTCAACTTGTTAAAGCAACAAAGTCACTTTTAAGATATTCATAAAAATGATACAAATAGATTCATCAAAATCAATAAGATAGAGAAAAAGAAATTTTATAAAAAATATTTTTCTCGTTTTAGTTGTTTCAATTTAAGTGATTTATTTCATATAAGCATGCTCAAATTTTTCGTATGAAAACCATACATCTTGGTTTAAAATTGAAAGAGTAAATCTCATCATTGAAATCATAGAAAGATCTCAAGTTATAAATCTCTAAAAATTAAGATAAAGCTCATTCAAATCCAAATCGTCAAATGAAAATCATTTTCAAGAGATTCATAAAAAGACATAGATAGATTCATTAATCTTTCCTTTTTAGAAAAATGGTAAGAAGAAACATAGGAGTTCAAAAACAAAATCTTGATTCATAGAGAAATCTCATGCATCAAATATCGAGAAATCAAGATGATGATTCATAAAAAAAATATCACAAGTTATAATCAAGAGAAAAATCATCATTTATCTTCAAATCATTCAACTTATTAAATCAACAAAGTCACTTTTAAGAGATTCATAAAAAATAATACAAATAGATTTATCAAAATCAATAAGATAGAGAAAAAAAAAATTTATAAAAAATATTTTCCTCGTTTTAGTTGTTTCAATTTAAGTGATTGATTTCATATAAGCATGCTCAAATTTTTCATATGAAAACCATACATCTTGGTTTAAAATCGAAAGAGTAAATCTCATCATTGAAATCATCAAGATCAATAAACCATAAATTACCCAAAAATCACTATGCATAATTTCGAAATATAAACTTATTAAGCATGATCATTATGCATTACTTCAAATCAAACATGATTTCATTAATCATAGAGCATCTTCAATCACAATCGAGAAACAATGCGAAAATCAACATGATACACATTAATACTTCTTAAAAACATACATAGGATTTATCTTAAGTATTAGATTTAAGTCTAACATTTTATTGTATTTTCATAAAACATGCAATTGTCATTATCATTTTCAAAATTAGCTATAAAAAGAAAAGCATGATCCCCTTTTATTTATTTATTTTTTAATTTTATATACTAATTTAAAAATAACATATGAAATGCATCAAGTAATTTTAAAATAAATTAAGGGGGTTTCGGGTGAGTCATTTACCATATCGTCAAGAGTCGTTAAGGTGAAGTTCGTCGTTTCATCTTCATCGGTTTGCTTCTCATCATCGGATGAGCTCAATTCATTCCAAAGTACTTCCTTCTTCTTATGTTCATAGCAAGTAGTTGCATTCTTTTTATTCTTTAATTTTTATATCATGAACTTTTTAAGTTTCATAGTAAGGAGTTCAAGTTCACCATCACTTGAGCTTATGCTTGAGTGGTCTTCAATTTTTCTAAGTCTGAAATCCTTCCTATTCTTTGGAAGGTTGTCCTCAAGTTCATTTTGTGCCACATTGGTCATTTTGTAGTTCATTAAAGACCCGATAAATTCTTCGAGTGAAAATTTGTTTAAGTCTTTTGCCTCTTGTATGGTAGTTACTTTTGAATCCCGGTTCTTATTAAGAGAAGTAAAATTTTGTTTATAAGTTCAAAATCCGAAAAACTTTTACCAAGTGCTTTTAAACCATTGACGACATCCGTAAAACAAGTGTACATGTCTCCAATGTTTTCGCTTGGTTTCATATGAAACAATTCGAAGTCATGCATTAAAATATTAATCTTTGAAACTTTTACTCTACTAGTGCCTGTGTGTGATTTCAAGAATGTGCCAAATATCAAAAGTCATTTCCCAAGTAGAAACTCGATTGAATTCATTTTTATCTAAGATGCAAAACAAGGCATTCATAGCCTTGGCATTTAAAGCGAAAGTCTTTTTCTCCAACTCATTCTAATCGTTCATTAGAAGAGAAGACTTTTGAAACCCATTTTCTATAATATTTCATAATTCAAAATCCATTGAAATTAGGAAGATCCTCATTCTAGTCTTCCAATATGTGTAATCCGTTCTATTAAACATGGGCGGACGTGTAATTGAATGACCCCTCTTGGTTGCTGGCAAATGTCATCTCTTTTGGGTTTAAAACCAAATGAGAGTGAACCTTGCTCTGAAACCAACTGTTAGGAATGAGTCGGCAATAAGAGAAGGGGGGTGAATTAGTGTAGTGGATAAAATCACCGGTTCGAAAAATCTTTCGTTCGATTAAAACGATTTTGATGAAAATTGTTTCGTAGAGATGTTAACTTTGAAATCATATTCGTAAGCATAATAGAAGTAAAGCAAGTAAGTAGTTTACAGTGAAGGTAAATAGTAAGAAAAGAAATGCAAACTAAGTTTTTATAGTGGTTCGGTCGCCGTGACCTACATCCACTCCGTCGATTCCCCTTTCGTCGAGGCCACCGGCATCCACTAACGATCTTTCTATAATAGGCAAAGATCAACCTCTTTCTTATAACTCTATTCTCCTTTTGTAGGCTCAGGAGAGAACATTTACACTCCCTTTTTATAAAGCTTCCCTCACACTCTCTCTTAGAATGGTCTCTAAACTTTAGGAGGAGAGACTTTATATTTATAGACCCTAAATGGCTTAAAAAATGGAGCCAAAATTTAAATCCCCCGAAATTTCAGGGTACGGGCGGTACCACCGCTTGCACTCTAACACTGGGCGGTACCACTACCCAGTCTGGCAGTACCACCACCTAGAAGACTGTGTATAGGTGATACCACCACCTAGACTAGTGGTACCACTGCACAGTTTCAGAGACTGTGCCATGATGGTTTTACTTATTTGGTCACTATTTGAGCCTTTTTCTTGGCCCAACACAGCCCAAACCTGGGCCCAACTATCCCCTAATTGGGTTAGCCCAATTCTAATCCCAATTATATGCTAACTATAAATTTTAAGACATTTACTAAGCTAAACAAAGTTTATAAGTATAGGTTTCTTTAAGTGAGCTTCCGGCGATCTTCCAGCGAACTTTCGATGATCTATCAGCAATGTTCCAACGGACTCCAGACAAGCTCCTAGACTGCATGATAATCTTCTTAGAGAGTTCCAATGAGCTTCTTTGGTAAGCTCCTAGACTTCTTGATCAATTCCGGTAGAACTTTCGATGAACGTTCGGACTTCCGACAAACTCTCGAACTCCCAACGAAATCGCGTTATTGACTCCGAGACTTCATTTTACTTTATACCTTGCTATCATAGTTAATCCTGCATATATAAAAACCTATTTCAATCTAGACAATTATTATAAAGCTTGAATCATGTTGTTCAGCATATCATTGGTTCCTCGACGCTTCGTCTGATTCTTCGGCGTATCGTTCTTTCTTATGGCCTATTGCCTAATCGGCCAATTGACTGTTAGAATCGGAGTGGCACTAAGAGGGGGGGGGGGGGGGGGGGGTGAATTAGTGCAATGGATTAAAGCTCATAATTTTGAAAATGATTTCGTAAATGCGTAGAGATTTCGATTCGACAATGAATGACTTGGTGAAAGTAGCTCGAGTAAAGTGAGAAGATAAAAACCGAAAGCTTGCTGCTATATAAATAACAGTTTAAGAAATGTAAACACTCACACATTCAAGGAACACACTAATTTAAAGTGGTTCGGTCAAAATGACCTACATCCATTTGTGAAGCCTTCTTCGATGAGGCTCCCAACTTCCACTAGCAAATCACTTTAAAGGGAAAGGACAAATACCCCTCTTACAACCTTTTACAAGTGGTTCACACTCTTACATATTTTCAAAGAGAAAGAGGGAGGTGAACACTTAAGCTATTGAAAACAAGACTTGCTAAAGACTTTGCTAAGGCTTTTTGTCAATCTCTAACTTCTCAAAGGTTGTTTTCTCTACTGAGAATTGAAGGGTATTTATAGGCCCCAAGAGGATTCAAATTTAGGCTCCAAATTTGAATTGCTTTTGGGTTTTCTGGTGCTGGCGGTGCCATCGCCTGTCAGTGTCTGACACTGATAGTGTACTAGCGGTGCCACCGCCAGACCTCTCGGGTTCTAGGCGGTGCCACCGCCTAGTCTGGCGGTGCCACCACCGGACCTCTCGGGTGCTGGGCGGTGCAACCGCTCAATCCAGCAGTTTGCTAGTAGTGCCACCGTCGGAACTCTCAAGTTCTGGGCGGTGCCACCACCCAGTCTGGCGATGCCATTGCCTAAACTATTTCAGCTCACTAGTTGGGCTCCAAACTTGGCTCAAACCAATCCGAACTTGGGCCCAATTGGCCCCTAATCGGATTATAGGATTAACCCTTAATCCTAACCCTAATTACATGCAAACTATGAAATTAAGACATAGTCCTAAGTAAGTTTTTAACTGGCAACGTCGAGTTTCCTTCCGGCGAGCTTTCCGACGATCTTCTGATGGACTTCCGATACACCCTCGGATTTCTTCCGGCGGACTCCCAGCAGGCTCCCGATCTTATGGCGAGTTCAGCGAGTCTTTGGCAAGTAGCCGAACCTTCTTGGTGATCTCCACAAACCTCCAATGATCTCTCCGGCGGACTTCTGAAAACTTCGGCAAGCCCCTGATTTCTTTTCGGTTGGTTCCAACAGCACTTCCGATGAATCTTCGAACTCTCAATGAACTCTCGAACACCCATCAAACTTGACTCCAGTAGACTTGCTTTATATTTTTAAGCTATCGTAGTTAATCCTGCACACTTAAAATAAAACTTCGATCGAGATAATTAATCTTAAGCATATTAATCAAGTTATCCGGCATGTCATTGGTCCCTCGATGCCTCATCCGATTCTTTGGCTCATCATCCTCTCTTGTGGCCTATTGCCCAATCGGCTAGTTGACTCCACAACTCCGATATCCTTGGCATAATCTCCGCTCTGTTGAATCTCGGATTTTGATGATGAAACTAATTGATTGTGTTTAAATGTTTGACTACATTTTGAGTGATACAGGTCTACTCGATCAGGATTAGACAATTAACGCAGGAGGAATTGACGTTGCGTCGGAGGAGATCACGTCAGGATATTGGATGGCAGAAGGCTTCGGGCGTCGGGCATCGGGCCAAGGAGAGCGAAATTGTGCCAAGGATATCGGGGTTACGGAGGTCAACCACCGATTGGGCAACAAGCCGCAAGAGAGGACGATGCACCGACGAATCGGATGAAGCGCCAACCAATGACGTGCCGGGTAACAGAATGTCAATTTACGTTATAATAATTGTCTAGATCGGAGTAGAGTGTTTGCTTGTGTGTGCAGGATTAACTATGATAACCAGAAAACACAAAGCGAGAATACCGGAGTCAAGTTCGATGGACGTTTAAGAGTCCGAAGAATCGTCGGAGATGCTGCCAAAACCAACCGAGAAGAAATCGGGAACCTGTCGAAATTTTTGGAAGTTCACTGAAGAGATCGTCGGAGGTTCACGGAGATCACCGAGAAGGCTCGGCTACTCATTAAAGTCATCACAAGTTCGGGAGCTTGCTAGAAGCCCGTCAGCAGAAAGTTCGTCAGAAAGCTCGCTAGAACAAGACTCGACGTTCGCGGTTGAAAATTTGCTTAGGATGTGTTTTGGTTATGTAGTCCACTTGTAATTAGGACTAGGATTAAGAGATAATCCTATATCCTGGTTAGGGGCCAACTGGGCCCAAAGTCAGAGTTGGTTTAGGCTAAAAATTAAGCTAAACCAGCGAACTAGAGAGCCAAGATTGAAGCCCAACTAGTGGCTGAAAACACTGTAGTCGGGCTGAAAACACTGTAGGCGGTGGCACCGCCTAGCTGGGCGGTGGCACCGCCCAGCACCCGAGCCCTGGGCGGTGGCACCGCTTGGCTGGGCGGTGGCACCTCCAACAGCGGGAACCCAAAGAGAATTCAAATTTTGAAGCCCAAATTTGAATCCTCTTGAGGCCTATAAATACCCCTCAAATCTCAGCTGAGAGAACAACTTTTTGAGCAGCAAGTGTTTGAGAGAAAAGCCTTAGAAAAGTGTTAGCTTGTCTTGTTTTCAATTTGCTAGTGTTCACCTCCTTCTTTCTTGTTGAAAATCTGTAAGAGAGTGAACCGCTTGTAAAAGTTGTAAGAGGGGTATTCACCCTTCACTTTCAAGAGATTTGCTAGTGGAAGGTGGAAGCCTCATCGAAGAGGGGCCTCGCAAGTGGATGTAGGTCACTTGACCGAACCACTTTAAAAACGGCGTAATCTCTGGTTTGCATTTCTTATTGTCATTTACATTACTGCAAATCTTCTTACTTGCTTTGTTTCATCATTACCTTTGCTGCGCAACTTTAAGAATACGCTTTCAAGTTAAGCTTTTCAAGTTCCATTCTTATCGTACGAAAAATTTGTCGAAATCAACGTTTTAATCCGCTGCACTAATTCACCCCCCCTCTTAGTGCCACTCCGATCCTAACAGTTGGTATCAGAGCCACGGTTTTCTACTTTGGTTTAACACCCAAATAGAAATGACTCCTTATGGCTTTCAAGAGGGTCACTCTCTCATTCGTCCTCCCTTTTTCAATGGGACGGACTACACTTGTTGGAAAACTCGAATGAGAGTTTTCTTACTTTCTTTGGATTTGAATTTATGGGACATAGTCGAAAATGGATTTGAAATGTCTTCTCTCCCAATGAACCATTGGAATAATTTGGAGAAGAAGATGTTTTCTTTAAATGCAAAGGCTATGAATGCCTTATATTGTGCACTTGACAAAAGTGAATTTAATCGCGTTTCGATGTGTGTCTCGGCTTTTGATATTTGGAGAACTCTAGAGGTCACTCATGAAGGCACTAGCCGAGTGAAAGAGTCCAAAATCAATATTCTTGTGCATTCTTACGAACTTTTCCGGATGAAACCAAGTGAGTCCATCGGAGACATGTACACCCGGTTCACGGATGTCATCAATGGACTCAAAGCTCTTGGTAAAAGTTTTTCTAATTTTGAACTAGTCACTAAAATCTTAAGATCCCTTCCAAAAAGTTGGGATCCAAAAGTTACGGCCATTCAAGAGGCCAAGGACCTTAAAACATTCCCTCTCGAAGAACTTATTGGGTCTCTAATGACTTACGAAATGAACAATGTGACAAAAAAGAAACTCGAGAACAACCTTCCAAATGATAGGAAGGATTTGGGACATAAAACACATGAAGACCACTCGAGCATAAGCTCAAGTGATGGTGAACTTAAACTACTAATGAAACAAAAATTAAAAAGCAAAAAGAATGGAACTACTTGCTTTGAACGCAAGAAGAACAAAAGTTGGGATGAATTGAGCTCTTCCGAAGACGACGAGGAGAAAATCAAGAAAGGCGAGGTGGCAAACTATGCCTCACCCTCTTTCAACAATGAGGTAATCAAAATCCCACTAATTTATTTCGATATTACATAATACTTTCTTGAGTTATTTTTAATTTAGTTTAGGATTAATTTTCTTGAAAATTGCATGTGTTATGTTAATGCAGTAAAATGTTAAATATAAATCTAATGCTTATACACCTAGTAAGATTAATCTTATATATGTGCTTGAGAAGCAAGAATTTGTATTTTGACGATTTCCATATTGATTTTCAATGACGATGCATGACTTTTGAATGGAAGGCTTGATGATTTTTTTATGAACCTTATCTTTGGTTTTCAAACATGATGTATAGTTTTGACATAAGAACAAAAATTTGAAGCATGCTAATATAAAGTCAATCATATAAAGTAAAACTAAAGAAATTTTAAATATCTATAAGAATCATTCAAAATTATGTTCAATAAGACCTTACTTGATGTTGTAATGAAACCATTGAAAGTTTTGATGCTATGATTTGATGATTTTATGCATGAGATTGTAAAGTTATACATGATGATTTTTATGATTTATTGGTCTTGATGGTTTTTATGATAAAATTCATTTTTCTATCCTAAATGTTGATGCACATTTTTATCTAGCATAAATGACATGAATTTAAATAACTAAAAAGAGAAAAGCATTGTTCTTGAAAATTATTTTTCTCTATCTTGTTGATTTATATGAATCCCTTGAAAATGATTTTGGTTTGATGATTTGAATTAGAAATGAGTTATATCAAAATCATGATATTGATTTGACAAAATTGAATGAGTTGAAAACAAATAATGATTTTTCTCTTGAATACAACTTGTAATATTTTTACATATATATTTTCATCTTGATTTCTCGATATTCGATACATGAAATTTTTCCATGAATCAAAATTCTTTCATGATGTGATTCTTCTTGGTATTCACTAAAAATGATACATTCAAATTAACCTACTCTACTTGACATCTTGATAATTTATGACTTGAATATCATGTATAATATGCTCATAATGATGATTGAGTTATGTATGAAAAATGGAAGATATAGTTTTGAAATTTTGCAAATTTGAAAATATTTGATATGCATGAAAATATTAAACATTTTGAAACCATGTTTTAGTGTTATGCTTAATGATCATGCTTAATAAATTTCGAAATTATGGATGATGAATCTTTTACGATTTATGGATCATTGATTTTTACCATAATGAAAGTACCTTATTGATTTTTGTTGTAATAAATCTTACTCTTTCGGTTTTAAACATGATAAATGTTTTTATTTGGTATAAATGAAACAAAATCATATGTTTTGAAATAATCGAAAAGAGGATAACATTCTTGAAAATTATTTTGCTCAATCTTATTGATTTTGATGAATCCATTTGTATCATTTTTGTGAATCTCATGGATTTTGATAATGATTTTGATGATTTAAATTTGAATAATTTTTTATTGAAATCATGATCTTGATCTCTTGAAATTCATAACATGAAATCCTTTATGAATCAACATTTTCTTTTCTATTTAAAAGAAGATTTATCGAAATGTTTCATAATCTTTTAGTATTCATAATCTTGACAATTATGTATTGAAACTTTATGTAAACCAAGAATGTTCATCATGATTCTCTCTTTGAATATTTAAAGAGGAGAATTTTCTAGATGGTTCATGATTTTGATGATTGAATATTTGATATGCATGAATTGAGAGCTTGCTCTCCTACCACTCTTTTTGCTATTCACCAAAAGGAAGACTAATTCTAATAAACCATGATATGCTATATGAATTTTATTGTATTCATGAAGTAAGATCTCATCACTAATTTTTGTTTATATTCCTTCATGTGATGATATGAATGTATGAAACACTTATGATATGATTTGTTATACAATTCCATGTATTCGTGAAATATTAATCTCATCACCCAATTAATTCCTCTTGATACTCCTAATGTGATGAAGTGAAATTATGCATGAAATACAAATGGAGATAAGTTTTTTGGTAGGATATAATTTGACAAATTGATACCATCATGATATGAAACATTGATGATTTGCAATGATATATGCAATACTTGTGCTTTCTAATTATGATGTGATGTATTACATATGATGTAAATCATGATTTAAAATACTATGAGTTGTCGCTAAAATTATGTATTATAAATATTGATTTAATGTTTTGTATCATGAATACTCTAAATGATGAATATTTGGTATCATGATCAAAATGTTGACAAATAGTTAAAAATTTTAGTATCATGTATGATATCCTTATAATGTTGATCGATTTATTCAATATCATGCATGAATGAATATAAGGTTTTTGAAAATGTGCATATTCTAATTTGAAAATATGATGATGCACAATTAAGATTGATACTTACCTTTGTCATAATTGATGTAATGGGTCTTCCCTTCTTTTTGACAATGACAAAGGGGGAGATAGCTTGCTTGCACAAGTCAAGAAGATGCAAAAACTTGATTGCTTGCTTGCCTATCTTAAGTAGCAAAGATTGCTAACTTGCTTATTTCAAGAAGCAAAAGTTATCTTCTTGAACATCATTATCTTGCCCATCTCAAGAAGCAAGACTTGCAACCTGCACATTGCAATAGGAAGTAAGAATCGATAGCTTACACACTTCAACAAGAAAGCTATCTTGTATTTGCTTTTGAAATTTTTACTAGCTTGTATGTTACAAAACTTGCTCACTTTTTCAAATACTTTGCTAGCTTGCACTTTGTAAAGGAAGCAAAAATAACACTTCTCAAAAGAGAAGAAAAACTTACTGTCTTGAACATCTTTAATATGCTAGCTAGCATGATATACAATTTGCTATTTTGAATATTACAAAGAAATACTATCATGCACATTGCAAAGAAAAGCAAAGTGCAATCATGCACAAGAAGCAAGTGTTGAATTGCCATGATTGAACTTAAGAATCTTGCTATACTTTTGTGCTTATATGTTGTGATGAAAATCTCGCTTTATGTTGCAAAAACTTGCATATCTTTTAAAATAGCTAGAGCTACTTCTCCTTTTTGTTGATGACATAGGGGGAGAAGTATATTGATGACTTCATGCATTGAATTAAATATTTTATATTTGCATGATAGTTTAAATGTTTTTCATAACATGTGATGAATGTTACTTGGATTTAGGATAATCCAAGTGTTCTATCAATGGCATATTGATAGGGGGAGTTTAGTTAAACTCCGGGGAGTTAAGGTTAACTCCGTTAGTCATCAATTAGTTGTCATCATCAAAAAGGGGGAGATTGTTGAATCTCGGATTTTGATGATGAAACTAATTGATTGTGTTTAAATGTTTGACTATATTTTGAGTGATACAGGTCTACTCGATCAGGATTAGACAATTAACGCAGGAGGAATTGACGTTGCGTCGGAGGAGATCACGTCAGGATATTGGATGGCAGAAGGCTTCGGGCGTCGGGCATCAGGCCAAGGAGAGCGAAATTGCGCCAAGGATATCGGGGTTGCGGAGGTCAATCGCCGATTGGGCAACAAGCCGCAAGAGAGGACGATGCACCGAAGAATCGGATGAAGCGCCAACCAATGACGTGCCGGGCAACAGAATGTCAATTTACGTTATAATAATTGTCTAGATCGGAGTAGAGTGTTTGCTTGTGTGTGCAGGATTAACTACGATAACCAGAAAACACAAAGCGAGAATACCGGAGTCAAGTTCGATGGACGTTTAAGAGTCCGAAGAATCGTCGGAGATGCTGCCAAAACCAACCGAGAAGAAATCGGGAACCTGTCGAAATTTTTGGAAGTTCGCCGAAGAGATCGTCGGAGGTTCACGGAGATCACCGAGAAGGCTCGGCTACTCATTAAAGTCATCACAAGTTCGGGAGCTTGCTAGAAGCCCGTCAGCAGAAAGTTCGTCGGAAAGCTCGCTAGAACAAGACTCGACGTTCGCGGTTGAAAATTTGCTTAGGATGTGTTTTGGTTATGTAGTCCACTTGTAATTAGGATTAGGATTAAGAGATAAACCTATATCCTGGTTAGGGGCCAACTGGGCCCAAAGTCAGAGTTGGTTTAGGCTAAAAATTAAGCTAAACCAGCGAACTAGAGAGCCAAGATTGAAGCCCAACTAGTGGCTGAAAACACTGTAGTCGGGCTGAAAACACTGTAGGCGGTGGCACCGCCTAGCTGGGCGGTGGCACCGCCCAGCACCCGAGCCCTGGGCAGTGGCACCGCTTGGCTGGGCGGTGGCACCTCCAATAGCAGGAACCCAAAGAGAATTCAAATTTTGAAGCCCAAATTTGAATCCTCTTGAGGCCTATAAATACCCCTCAAATCTCAGCTGAGAGAACAACTTTTTGAGTAGCAAGTGTTTGAGAGAAAAGCCTTAGAAAAGTGTTAGCTTGTCTTGTTTTCAATTTGCTAGTGTTCACCTCCTTCTTTCTTGTTGAAAATCTGTAAGAGAGTGAACCGCTTGTAAAAGTTGTAAGAGGGGTATTCACCCTTCACTTTCAAGAGATTTGCTAGTGGAAGGTGGAAGCCTCATTGAAGAGGGGCCTCGCAAGTGGATGTAGGTCACTTGACCGAACCACTTTAAAAACGGCGTAATCTCTGGTTTGCATTTCTTATTGTCATTTACATTACTGC
Source organism: Musa acuminata AAA Group (assembly GCF_036884655.1). Classification (NCBI taxonomy): domain Eukaryota; kingdom Viridiplantae; phylum Streptophyta; class Magnoliopsida; order Zingiberales; family Musaceae; genus Musa; species Musa acuminata. Next base: position 16,691,333 of record NC_088344.1, on the reverse strand, counting down.
AAATCTTCTTACTTGCTTTGTTTCATCATTACCTTTGCTGCGCAACTTTAAGAATACGCTTTCAAGTTAAGCTTTTCAAGTTCCGTTCTTATCGTACGAAAAATTTGTCGAAATCAATGTTTTAATCCGCTGCACTAATTCACCCCCCCCTCTTAGTGCCACTCCGATCCTAACACGCTCTTCTTGGCCCGATGCCCGAATCAATAGCCCGAAGCCTTATGTCGATACGTCAACCGATCCACTGGCCTGACATCCAATCTTTTGAAATATTCCTCCGGCACAACATGATTTTCTTGCTTTAATTGTCTCATCCTACATCACTCAAAAACATAGATTAAATCATAAACACATATTAAGTGGTTTCATCATCAAAATACGAGATTCAACATTGACCTCCGTAACTCTGATTTCCTTGGTGCAATTTCTGCTCTTCTTGACCCAATGCTTGAACTCATGACCTGAAGTCTTTTGTCGATACGTCAACCGATCCTTTGGCTCGACGTCCAATCTTTTGACATATTTTTCTTTTGCCCAACATGATTTTTCTTGCTTTAATTATCTCTCCCTGATTGAAGCATCCTGCATCACTCAAAATGCAGATTAAATCATAAACTCTATCAATTGATTTCATCATCAAAATCCGAGATTCAACAAGGTAGTACCCCCCTTGCCCCTTGCACAGGTGGAAGCAGGCCAGAAAGAGTGTTCGGGTCAGCTCGATCCCCACCCCCTGACACTCCCCTAGGAAAGCCACTAAGTAGCGCCAGGGGTTGGGTGCCACTTGGGATGGAGAAACCCTCCACCCGAGGAGACACTCCTCAATGATGGGATGTAAAGGAAACCATAGCCCTATCTCGAGAGCATCTGTGGTTAGCCCCAATCCATCGGGAAATGGGTCGTAAGGACATTGACCAGGAGATGGAGTATGGAGCCCATAGCTCCTTGAGATACAATAACGATCCCGAATCATACCTAAAAGTTCCTCGGTTATACCGTCTGCGCTCCCACTTACCTTTCTGTATACACAAGGCTCATCTTCGTTCTTAACGAAGTCATAAGATCTGATTGCCTCATCAAATCTTATGTTCCAACTTCGGGAAGCTTGCTTTAGTCCATAAATGGATCTAAGCAACCTACACACCTTATCTGGGCAGTTCTTGGACACGAATCCCTCAGGTTGCATCATATACACCTCCTCCTCCAGGTTCCCGTTGAGGAATGCGGTTTTCACATCCATCTGCCAGATCTCATAATCATAGTGTGCTGCAATAGCCAATAGAATTCTGATGGATTTTAGCATTGCTACGGGTGAGAAAGTTTCGTCGTAGTCAACACCTTGCCTTTGACGATACCCCTTAGCCACTAGCCTTGCTTTATAGGTCTCTACCTTTTCATCTACTCCGATCTTTTTCTTAAAGATCCATTTGCAACCGATGGGTACAATACCTTCGGGTGCATCAACTAGGTTCCAAACCTTATTGGAGTACATAGAATCCATCTCAGAATTCATGGCTTCTTTCCACTTCCCGGAGTTTATACTCATAATAGCCTCCTCGTAGGTCTGAGGATCAATATCCTCTATATCCTCTGCTCTAATATGTCCCACATATCTCTCAGGAGGATGGGATACTCTATCAGACCTGCGTAAAGTTGAAACTTGTGTATTAGATACCTGAACAGACTCGGGCTGTAGAGTGGTGCTTGAGCTTGGTTCTCCAACCTCGCTCAATTCTATCATTCTCCCACTGTCTCCGTCAAGAATGTGTTCCTTCTCAAGGAACACTGCTCTCTTAGCTACAAAAACCTTTTGGTCCTCGAGATGATAGAAGTAATACCCACAAGTTTCCTTAGGGTATCCCACAAATTTACATCGCCCTGTCCTTGATTCTAACTTATCGGGGTTGTGTCTTTTAACATGGGCAGAGCAGCCCCAAATCTTAACTACTTTAAGATCAGGCTTCTTCCCTTTCCATATCTCATATAGTGTAGACACTACCGACTTAGTTAGAACTCTGTTCAGAAGGTAAGCTGCGGTTTCTAGGTCATATCCCTAGAATAAGATGGGTAGGTCAGCGAAACTCATCATGGACCGTACCATATCTAATAATGTACGATTTCTCCTTTCAGAGACACCATTGAGCTGAGGTGTATAAGGAGGTGTCCATTGGGATAATATCCCATGGTCCTTGAGGAAGTGAGTAAACTCTGTACTTAAGTACTCACCTCCTCGATCTGATCGAAGAGTTTTGATACTCTTTCCAGTCTGGTTCTCCACCTCATTCTTATACTCTCTGAATTTCTCAAAGGCCTCGGACTTGTACTTCATTAAGTACACATATCCATACCTTGAGAAATCATCAGTAAATGTAATGAAGTAGGAGTAACCTCCAATGGCATGAGTTGACATGGGTCCACATACATCACTATGTATGAGTTCCAACAACTCAGTGGCTCTCTCTCCAGTTCCACTAAATGGAGAGTTGGTCAGTTTTCCACGAATGCAAGGCTCACAAGTTGCATATGACACATAGTCGAATGGATCTAGATATCCATCATTTAGCAACTTTTGAATCCTTCTTTCATGGATGTGACCTAGCCTACAATGCCACAGGTATGCACTGTTCAACTCATCTCGTTTCCTTTTGGACACATTTATATTCATGATATGTGGAGTGGTGTCTAACATAAATAAACCATTATGCAATATTCCTTTCGTGATGATCTTATCATCTAATAATATCGAACAACCATTGTTCTCAAAAACAAATTTATATCCACTAACTGTTAAACATGAAATGGAGATAATGTTTTTGATAATAGAAGGAACAAAATAACATGCATCTAATGCAATAAAAACTCCACTAGGCAGATGCAAGGCGACCTCGCCAACAGCTAATACAGCAACTTTTGCTCCATTACCCATCTTGAGGTCCATCTCGCCTCTCTCTAGTCTCCTAGGCCTTGCCAGAACCTGCAACGAATTACATATATGATAAGCACTACCGGTATCTAATACCCATGTGTTATCATAAGAGTCTGACAAATGGAGACTGATCATGAATGTACCTGAAGCTTCATCAAGCTTTTGTTTCGCCCTTTCTGCAAGGTACTCTTTGCAGTTTCTCTTCCAGTGCCCATCTTTACCACAGTGGAAGCACTGGCCTTTGTCCTTTGTTGGGTCTTTCTTAGCAACCTTTGCTTTACCTTGTTTGCCCTTGCCCTTTCCCTTCTTAAGGGACCTTTCTGCTTTCCTTTTCTTTCTGGTCTCACCAGTGTAGAGAACTGGCTTCTCTTTCTTAATAGTACTCTCTGCCTCCCTCAACATATTGAGGAGCTCTGGGAGAGTCACCTCAAGCTTGTTCATATTAAAGTTCATTATGAATTGTGAAAAGGAATCTGGTAGGGACTGAAGCACAATGTCCACACACAAGTTATCCTCTAGGACCATTCCTAGACCTGTGAGTTTCTCTATCCACTCAATCATCTTTAGGACATGGTTCTGAACCGGTGTCCCCTCAGTCATCCTAGCGCGGAAAAGGCTCTTGGATATCTCATATCGTTGAGTCCTTCCCTGTTCCTCAAACAATTTACGGACATGTAGGAGAATGGATCTGGCATCCATCTTTTCATGTTGTCTCTGTAACTCTGGAGTCATAGAGCCCAACATATAGCACTGAGCAAGAGTGGAGTCATCAATGTACTTCACGTAGCGAGCGATCTCATCCTCGCTTGCCCCTTCTTCGGGCGTAGGCATCACTGTATCAAGGACGTACACGATTTTCTCCGCTGTGAGAACAATTCTCAAGTTACGGAGCCAATCCATATAATTTGGACCAGTGAGGCGGTTGACATCAAGTATGCCACGTAAGGGATTTGAAAGCGACATTTTCTGAAAATAAAGATGTAGCAAAAATGAATAACATGCAGATTTTGCAAGAAATAAACTATCAAGATATGGACTTCTATCTTAATATGCTCCCACTATTTTACTAACGAGTCACGCGACACCCTCAGCACGTGAAACGGAAGTCTCCGGCAGACTTCTAGTGGGGATCAGGATCCAATCAGCGTCTTAGTGTAACCTCGAGGGACTCGACCAATCACACTAAGCCTAAAAGGTAGACAACTCTTGCCGATCACAACTCCTTGTGATTCCCGTCCTGTTCGGCCTCCGAATCACCATGGCCTCGAGGGACTCGACCAACCATGATGCTCGGTTAAGTCAACACCTTCGTTACAAGATGAGTCTGATTTGATGATATACCCTCGAGGGACTCGACCAAGCATATCATGCCCTCAGGTCACCGGTGACATCTCTATGTCGTAAGCAAGATAGCGAATCGCGATATAGGTGAGTCTCGAGGGACTCGACCAACTCAACCTACACCGGGATTCGGTTCCTACTCATAACGATGGAAGGCCACGTGGGTCAATCTAATTGCCTCACGTTTACCGACTTAAATATTATCGAGAGATGTTTCTATGATTTGGTCTCCTAATATGACATGTCACACATATACATATTTAATATATATCTACATCGCATGCAAATATATATACATATCTAGTATGTGTATAAGCAATCACACCAGATGATCATGGACCACAACCTAATATGATTAGGCCCGAGTCAGTAGGCCTAATCACTCACATCAAGATCTATGTGTGCAACGGTGCATCTCCATGCCTTGTGATCGTCCATCTCGTCCTCGTCGGTTCCGTCGATATCTTGATGCATCTCCATGCATGATCGTCCGTCTCGTGGGTCCCGCTATGGCTTCCACGCTCCCGCTGTGCCTCCTCATGTGATTACAACTTAATCATAGGCACGCAGGCCCGACAATAAACGAGAAATATAATGGAGGTTCGCAGACCTCAATAATAATAATCACAAGTACACACATCACACGGTCCATGATCATCCGTCCACTCATCATACATCACATGTATAAATAATCATTATCATGTAGGACTACTAGATAATAATAAAAATAATAATCAACTAAACCTTTTAATTAATTAATATTTTCTGAAATCAGGGATATATAGGGAATTTCTCAATTCCTAAGGGTATTTTCATAATTTGGACAAAAAACAGAAACTGGAATTTCTCAAATTCCGAGGGGTAAAACTGTCTTTTGCGCAGAAAACCCTAATACCCTTTCCCCTTTTCGCTGCTGCTGCCGCCGCCACCCTACCGGCGGCGGCCTGTGCGGCGGGGCGAGGGCACTGCCCTCGCCTGCAGGCGGCACGCCCGCTGGCGGCGATGCCGCTGCGGGTGGGCGCCCTCTTCGGGCGCCGCTGCCTCCGCAGGCGGTGCTGTCCCGCCGGGCGGCCGCCCCTGTGGGGGGGGTTTCGCCCGCGGGAGCAGCGGCGGCAGGCGTCGCGCGTCGCTGCCCTGCGGCGGCAGGCGCCGCTTCCTTTCGGCGGTAGGCGCCGCTGCCCTGCGGCGCCTCTGCCCGTGGGTTGCCAGCCCCGCCGGCAGCAAGCCTGCTGCAAGCAGGCCGCCGGCCGGCTGCTGCAGGCACAGCGCTTGCGCATGCGCCGGCGCTGTGCTGCCTGGCTGCGGCTGCGGCTGCCGCTGCAGGTGGCTGCAGGCATGCAGATCGAGGGCAGCAACTGTTGTTGCCCTTCCTTGCTTTTGCGTCAACGATTTTGACGTCAAAATTCTTCCTAAACACAATACACGCAGTTCAAAAACAATCATTCGCACGAACAACCTGGCTCTGATACCACTGTTGGGAAATCATAGGGGGGGCGACATCATATGCGCAGCGGAAGAACAAGAAAACAAAAATCCCCGATTCCCAAAAAGATGTTCATCGTCGTGCGAAGATTGGTGCGCAAAATCCGCAAAAACACAAAAAACTGCGTATAGAGATTGTGTTACCTAGGGAGATCGTATATCCCTGTTTCCTTGCAGATCCTTAGGAGAGGGTGAAGGAGGTCAAGCGTCCTCCTCTCTAGCGGTGATCCACACAGCAGGGTTGCGACGACGCTCCTCAAAACTCCAGGCCTACTCTGAGGTGGAGAGAGAGAGGAGAATAGGAAGGGCAAGCAAAGACTCTAGCCTATGAGGCTGTGAATCCCTCCTATTTATAGAGATCCCGTGTCAAAACCCTAATGGGTCCTTTCCCTAGTGGGTATTGGATCTGCATCCAATAAGACAAGGGCTCCGTCGGATATCTCATATCCGAACCTCTACTCATCGCAATGCCTACCATATGTGTGTGACCCTCTAGGCCCAATATCGAGCTGGCCGTGAGTCATACCTGTCAGAACTCCTTCTAACTCAGTGAATTATTATCTCTGTAATAATTCTCTCGACTCATCGACTACGGAAGTACTAGGCCACTACGCCGTAGTCCCCAGACGATACAGGGGAATCCAATCCATTGGACCTGTCTGTCCTCAGTTACCATGTACCTATAGTCCCTCATCCATCTAATATCCCAGAGACCGTATATCGAGCATGGTGCTGTCAGACCCATACGGTTTCTACTCATGTCTCGCTCTAATCGGATTCTCCCGGAGAACTCTTTCTCTCTCAACCCGAATGACCCTGGCCAGGGATTTGTCTGAGCAAGAACACATGGGATATTCCTCTCATGATACCGAGAGTGGATGATCCTCTATCGACACTCAATAGCCCTCGTAAGGTCGACTACCACTCCCAATGACCAGCTGTACTAGATCTGGGAACAGCCAAACCTATAAGTCTGGTATCAAAGAGTGGAGCACTCATACAGGACATCCTTGGTGTCTCAAGTCTAAGAACCAGATACACCACTAGGACTACGGAATTGTTGTCTGACAATAAGGCATCACCAACCATCCAGCATTCCGTAAGCGGATCAATCAGTGAACTCATTCTCCAATGAGCACCTGTACTGTATCCCTAGTGTCCCTACACGAGCAGCTATGAGACCAGCTGCATCCATCATATGGACGGGTATACAGCACACCAGTCTATCCGGTTATCACGATGTCCCTCTCGAGTAACCTATGACCGGGATTATTTAGGATATGTGTTTAAAGGTGAATCGATCTCATTATCGTGATCTCATCACGATCCGATTCCCATTGCACAAATCCAAGGACATCACAATATATATGCATTTATGCAATAGTTATAAAGTGATATATGCCAAAATATAATAAGCAAAAAGATTCTGTATCAAGTCACACGTGCCATCACTCACGTGATTGGCTTGCTGGGCACTTATGACTAGCAGTTCGGCCTTGCCCAACCTTTAAGTATGGCCCACCGAGTAGCCACATAGAAAATTAGTTCGACCATCATCCGGGTTGAGCAACTCGGTTGACACACCCAATTATTACCCAAAGCACTCAATTATTACCCAAAGCACAAATGAAAAGTAAACCAGAATTTAGAGTGATTCGATCGTTGTGACCTACATCCACTTTCAGATTTCTCCTCCATCGAGATCACCGACGTCCACTAATGGCCTTCCTTCAATAGGCGAAGACCAATCACCTCTTTACAGTGCTTTCTCCTTTTCACGGGTTTAGGAGAGAACCCTTATAAGTCTCACACCTCTCTTGAATAATCTCAATACTTAGAAAGGGAGGAGGACTATACCACTTTTGTAACACTTTAACACTTAAGAATTCAGGATTATGCCAATGCTTTCATGCCCTTTCATGTAGAAAAGGGTGGAGTATTTATAATCCTCAATTGGCTTCTGAATTGGAGCCAAAAAGTGTCAAATCCTCGATTTTTGGGGTACAGGCGGTACCACCACCTAACACCTGACACTGGGTGGTACCACTGCCTGACAGGGCTCAGAGACTGTGCTCTGGTGGTACCACCGCCTGACAGGGGTGGTATCACTGTCTAGAACTCCTGGAAGACCGAGTCCCAAGCGGTTGTTAGGATCAGGGCGGCACTAAGAGGGGAGGGGTAAATTAGTGCAACGGATTAAAATTTATAAATTTGAAAACGATTTCATAAATGTATAGAGATTTCAATTCGTCAATGACTTGGAGAAATTAGCTCGAGTAAAGTGAGAAGATGAAAACCGAAAGCTTGCTGCTATGTAAATAACGGTTTCACAAAAGTAAATACTCACACATTCAAGGAACACACCAATTTAAAGTGGTTTGATCAAAATGACCTACATCCACTTGCGAAGCCTTCTTCAATGAAGCTCCTAACTTTCACTAGCAAATCACTTTGAAGGGGAAGGACAAATACCTCTCTTACAACCTTTTACAAGTGGTTCACACTCTTACAAATTTTCAAAGAGAAGGAGGGAGGTGAACACTCAAGCTATTGAAAACAAAACTTGCTAAAGACTTTGCTAAGGCTTTTATCTCAACCTCTTGCTTCTCAAAAGTTGTTCTCTCTACTGAGAATTGAGGGGCATTTATAGGCCCCAAGAGGATTCAAATTTGGGCTCCAAATTTAAATTAATTTTGGGTTCCCGGTGCTGGTTGTGCCACCGCCTGTCAGTGTTTGACACTGACAGTATACTAGTGGTGGCATCGCCAGACCTCTCGGGTGCTGGGCGGTGCCACCACCTGGACTTTTCAGATCATTGGTTGGGCTCCAAACTTGGCCCAAACCAGTCCAAATTCGGGCCTAGATGACCCCTAACCAGATTATAAGATTAACTCTTAATCCTAACCCTAATTACATGCAAACTACGAAAATAAGACATAGTCCTAAGCAGGTTTTTAACCGGCAACGTCGAGTTTCCTTCCGGCGAGCTTTCCGACAAACTTCCGGTGGACTTCCGATACACCTTCGGATTTCTTCCGGCGGACTCCCAACAGGCTCCCAGTCTTGTTACGAGTTCAGCGAGTCTTTGGCAAGTAGTCGAACCTTCTCGGTGATCTCTGCTTACCTTCGATGATCTCTCCGACATACTTCTGAAAACTTCGATAAGTCCCTGATTCCTTCTCGGTTGGTTCCAGTAGCACTTCCGACGAATCTTCGGACTTTCGGCGGACTCTCGAACACCCATCGAACTTGACTCCATTAGACTTGCTTTATGTCTTCAAGCTATCGTAGTTAATCCTACACACTTAACTCAATAATATGGATCAGATCAATTAACCCATCAATTGATTTCATCATCAAAATCTGAGATTTAACAATCTCCCCCTTTTTTATGATGACAATCAATTGATGACGGAGTTAAACATAACTCCCCCTATCTACATGCCATATAATGAGAAGATAAAAACTCTTGAATTCAATTTCTTTAAATTCAAGCCCAAACTGATAAGTTCTATCCGTTGAACTTATCGTTATTTTCTATAAGCATAAGCAAATACGAAACTTCGTATTTCTCATAATTTCAAGTTATGAAAATTATTTTCAAGTCAAATGATAAAAGACAATTATCATTTCGACAAGAGATATGAACTTTCAACATAAATCTCATGATATAAATATAAGGCATGATTTTATATGATCATGAGATAAAATGACAACCAATCTAAAAACTTTCATATTGTAATATTCTCAAAAAGTTTTGCGATGCATATAAGACATTTTTGCTTTACACAACATATTAGCTTTTGCAATTCATATAAGTCATGCTATCATATTTACGATGCATATAAGACATTTGCATTACACAAGCTTTTGCAATTCATATAAGTCATGCTATCACATTTGCGATGCATATAAGACATTTGCATTACACAAGCTTTTGCAATTCATATAAGTTATGCTATCGATACATATAAGACATTTGCATTACACAAGCTTTTACAATTCGTATAAGTCATGCTATCGATGCATATAAGACATTTGCATTACACAACATAGTAGCTTTTGCAATTCATATTTTGCACAAGTCATCAATTTTTTTTTATATTCTTCTCCCCCTTTGTAATCAACAAAAAGGAGATGAGGTTTCAAGCATAAAACTCATGGTCATTGAAGCCATTCATAAAATCATCTCATAAGAAAAAATCTTAAAAAGGAGATAGCAAAATTGACAAAGCTTTAACTTGGCATTAAGATTGATCATTCAAGAAGACATCAAATCATCCAAAATAACATGAAGGAGCCATCAAAATGTTGACAAAATTTCGAAAAGAAACATCCAACATCATATACTAGGATAATATCAAACGCATGTCAAGGTAGCATAGAGGTTTACAATAATAAGAAAGAAGTCAAATCCATGAAAACCGAAAAGAGGATGAAGAATTTTCAAAAAATATATACAATCAAGCTCATTCACAAGGACAATTCAACATGCCTAATTCTCTTCTAATAAAGTTAAATTGATCTTTATTTAAGGATTTTATGAAAATATCAGCTAATTGATGCTTTGTATCAATAAATTCTAGAATGACATTATTATTATTGACATGATCTCGTATAAAGTGATGCCTAATGTCAATATGCTTAGTTCTAGAGTGTTGAATTGGATTTTTGGTTAGACAAATAGCACTTATATTATCACATTTTATGGGAATGTTCTTCAAGTAAATTTCATAGTCTTCCAATGTATTCTTCATCTAAACAACTTGTGCACAGCATGCACTTACAGCTATGTATTCAGCTTCCGCCGTAGATAGTGCAACCGAATTTTGTTTCTTAGAAGTCCAAGAAACAAGTGCATGTCCTAAAAATTGGCATGTTCTGGATCTACTTTTTCTATTTATCCTACATCCACCAAAATCGGCATCCGCATAAGCTATTAAATCAAAATTATTGGATTTTGGATACCATAATCCTAAATTAGGAGTTCCTTTAAGATATCTAATGATTCTTTTAACACTTTTAAGATGAGATAATTTAGGATTAGCTTGAAACCTAGCACAAAGTCCTACACCAAACATGATATCCGATCTAGTTGCGGTGAGGTAAAGTAAACTACCAATCATTCCCCTATATGTTTTTTAATCAAAGCTTTCACCACTTTCTATTGAATCTCGTATTTTGATGATGAAACCACTTGATATGTGTTTATAATTTAAACTACATTTTGAGTGATGCAGGTCTACTCGATCAGGATTAGATAGTTAACATAGGAGGAATTGACGTTGCGCCGGAGGAGATCACGTTAGGATATTGGATGGCAGAAGACTTCGGACGTCGGGCATCGGGCCAAGAGCGGAATTGCGCCAAGGATATCGGGGTTGCGGAAGTCAACCGCCGATTGGGCAACAAGCCACAAAAGATGACGATGCGCTGAAGAATCGGACGAAGCACTAACCAATAACGTGCCGGGCAATAGAATATCAATTCGCGTTGTAATAATTGTCTAGATCGGAGTAGAGTTTTGGCTTGTGTGTGCAGGATTAACTATGATAACGATGAAGACATAAAGCGAAACAAAGTGTCAGAGTCAAGCGTAAAGGATTTGTTGCGAGTTCGAGAGTTCGACGGAAGTCCGAAGGTTCGTCGGGAATGCTGCCGGAACTAGCCGAGAATGAGTAGGGAGCTTGCCGAAGGGTTTTTCGGAAGCTCGCCGAAAGGTTTGTTGGAAGTTCGCGGAGCTCACCGAGAAAGATCGGAGCTTATCGAAGAAGCTCGTTGGAACTCGCCAAGATCAAATCGTGAAGTCAAGGAGCTTGCTGGGAGTCCGCAGAATGGTTTTTGAGAGTTTATCGGAAGACCGCCGGAAGTTCGCCGGAAGCTCGTCGGAAGAAGTCTTGACTTGTGGACTTTGTAATAGCTTAGGAAATGTCGTTAAGTTCATAGTTAGCATGTTAATTAAGGTTAGGATTAGTTGTTAATCCAATAACCCAAGCAGGGGCCAACTGGGCCCAAAATTAGACTTGGTTTGGGCTAAATTTAAAGCCCAACCAGTGAACCGGAGAGTCTGGCGATGGCACCGCCAGACTGGGCGGTTGCACCACCCAGCACTCGAGAGCTGGGCGGTGGCACCGCCTGGGCTGGGCAGTGGCACCACTTGACTGGGCGGTGGCACCGCCAGTCCACTATCAGTGTCAGACACTAATAGGCGGTGGCACCGCCAGCATCAGAAACCGAAGAGAATTCAAATTTTGGAGCCCAAATTTGAATCCTCTTGAGGCCTATAAATATCCCTCTATTCTCAGCTGAGATAACAACCTTTTGAGAAGCTAGAAGTTGAGAAAAGCTTTAGGAAAAGTCTTGTTTTCAATAGCTTGAGTGTTCACCTCCTTTCTATTCATTGAAATCTTTGTAAAAGGGTGAATCACTTGTAAGAGGTTGTAAGAGGGGTGTAAGAAGGAGGTTGATCTTCGCCTAGTAAAGGAAGATCGTTAGTGGATGCCGGTGGCCTCGACGGAAGAGGAATCAGAGGAGTGGATGTAGGTCATGATTGACCGAACCACTATAAACTACCGTCTTCTCTGGTTTGCATTTACTTCCTGCTATTACCTTACTGCAAACCCCTTCAATAGCTTACTGCCTTCAAGTTAAAATGCAATCGAAACGGTTTCAAATGAAACATTGCTTTTATCGTACGAAGTTTCCGAAAGTGTTTAAATCGTCGAAAGTTTATCATACTTTGTCGTTGCACTAATTCACCCCCCCTCTTAGTGTCGCTCCGGTCCTAACCATTGGTATCAGAGCCCGGTATTTCTCATTTCGGATTTACACCCGAGAGAAATGGCTCTTCATGGCTTTCAAGAGGGCTTATCGGTTGTTCATCCACCGTTGTTTAACGGATTGGACTACACTTATTAGAAAACTCGAATGAGAGTTTTCTTGATTTCTATGAATTTGGATTTATGGAATATCGTTGAAAACAGTTTTCAACTTCCCTCTAAACCAATGAACGAATGGTCGGATTTGGAGAAGAAGTATTTTTCTTTAAACGCAAAGGCTATGAATGCCTTATTTTGCGCTTTGGACAAAAATGAGTTCAATCGGATTTTTACGTGCGAAACGACTTTTGATATTTGGCAAACACTTGAAATCACACACAAGGGAACTAGTAGAGTCAAAGACTCGAAAGTTAACATTTTATTGCATGATTTTGAGCTTTTTCGAATACAACCAAGCGAGAGTATAGGCGACATATACACCCGTTTCACGGATGTCGTCAATAATCTAAGAGTTCTTGGTAAATCTTTTTCGAATTTTGATCTCGTAAGCAAGATCTTAAGATCCCTTCCAAAAAGGTGGGATCCTAAAATAACCACAATACAAGAGATAAAAAATTTAAATGATTTTCCATTAGAAGAATTAATCGGGTCATTAATGACCTATGAAATGACACTTTTGGAACACTTTGAACCCGATGAGCACTTGAACCACCTTCCAAAGAATAGGAAGGATTTGGAACTCCGGACAAATGAATACCACTTGAGCGATGACTCAAGTGATGAGGACAATGATGAACTTGAACTTCGAATACTAAATTTTAATAAGTTTATTAAACAAAAATCTAAAATAAACAATAAACTTGAACGGAGGAAGAGGCCAAAGATGAGGAAGGTAACCAAGGATGAATCAAAAACTTCCAAAGGTGAAATAACCACAATACAAGAGATAAAAAATTTAAATGATTTTCCATTAGAAGAATTAATCGGGTCATTAATGACCTATGAAATGACACTTTTGGAACACTTTGAACCCGATGAGCACTTGAACCACCTTCCAAAGAATAGGAAGGATTTGGAACTCCGGACAAATGAATACCACTTGAGCGATGACTCAAGTGATGAGGACAATGATGAACTTGAACTTCGAATACTAAATTTTAATAAGTTTATTAAACAAAAATCTAAAATAAACAATAAACTTGAACGGAGGAAGAGGCCAAAGATGAGGAAGGTAACCAAGGATGAATCAAAAACTTCCAAAGGTGAAATAACCACAATACAAGAGATAAAAAATTTAAATGATTTTCCATTAGAAGAATTAATCGGGTCATTAATGACCTATGAAATGACACTTTTGGAACACTTTGAACCCGATGAGCACTTGAACCACCTTCCAAAGAATAGGAAGGATTTGGAACTCCGGACAAATGAATACCACTTGAGCGATGACTCAAGTGATGAGGACAATGATGAACTTGAACTTCGAATACTAAATTTTAATAAGTTTATTAAACAAAAATCTAAAATAAACAATAAACTTGAACGGAGGAAGAGACCAAAGATGAGGAAGGTAACCAAGGATGAATCAAAAACTTCCAAAGGTGAAACGGCGAATTGGGCTTTGACGAGCTTCGACTACAAGGTAAGTTACTCAACTCTCTTGAATTATTTTAAAATTACATAATACTTTTCATGAGTTATTTTTAATTTAATTTAGGATTAATTACATGAAAACAAAAAATTAGAAATCATGCTTATCATTCTAGTAATTTTGAAAATAATCATGAAAATTGTATGTTTATGATAAACAAAATGATAAAAAAAATGCCTTATGAAATATGATATCATGCCTAATAAATTTATTTTTTGAAGCTATGCATGATGATGATGAGTTTTGGGAAATTTATAGTTTATTGATGATTTCCATAATGATCTTTTACGATTTATGGATTATCGATTTATACCATGATGAAAGTTGCTTTAGAAAATGATGCATGGCTTTTGTATGCAAACTAAGCATGAAAAGATAGATTCACCTAAAAAGAAAAATGCATGACTACAACAAATAACTAATGATTTTGGTTGAAAATACTTTATACTCAATGAAACCATCATTGATGAATATGCTTTATGTTTAATAGTTTCTTTGGCTTATATGCTCTATCATGATAAATATTTTGAAAATAAAATCATGTTTGATTTGAAGTAATGCATGATGATCATGCTTAATGATGTATGTTTTGATTTGACATAAATGAAATAGGCATGCTTATATAAAATAGTGAAGTGTCATGCTTGACAATTGTATACTTAATGAAGCATAAAGTTGTAATAAAAATATTAATATTTTAATACTATGATTTGATGATTTTATGCATGACATTGTAAAGTTATATATAATGATGCATAATGATGAAATTGCGTAATAAAAATATTAAACATTTTGAAACCATGTTTTAGTGTCATGCATATTGATCATGCTTAATAAATCTCGAAATTATGCATGATGAATCTTACGATTTATGGATTATTGATTTTTACTATAATGAAAGTACCTTATTGATCTTTGTTGAAATAAAACTCTTTCGGTTTTAAACATGATACATGTTTTTATTTGGCATAAATGAAACAAAATCATATGTTTTGAAACAATCTAAAAGAAGAAAACATTCTTGAAAATTATTTTGTTCAATCTTATTGATTTTGATGAATCCATCTTTGTGAATATCTTGGATTTTGATAATGATTTTGATGATTTAAATTTGAATAAATTTTTATCGAAATCACGATCTTGATCTTTTGAAATTTATAACATGAAATCCTTTATGAATCAAGATTGTTTTCTATTTAAAAGGAGATTTGTCGAAATGCTTCATAGTCTTTTAGTATTCATGATCTTGATAATTATGTTTTGAAACTTTATGTAAACCAAGAATGTTCATCATGATTCTCTCTTTGAATATTTAAAGAGGATAATTTTCTAGATGAATCATGATTTTGATAATTGAATATTTGATGTGCATGAATTGAGATCTTGCTCTCCTACTATTCTTTTTGCTATTCACCAAAAGGAAGACTAATTCTAATAAACCATGATATGCTATATGAATTTTATTGTATTCATGAAGTAATATCTCATCACTAATTTTTGTTTATATTCCTTCATGTGATGATATGAATATATGAAACACTTATGATATGATTTTTTATCCAATTCCATGTATTCGTGAAATATTTATCTCATCACCCAATTAATTCCTCTTGATACTCTAAATGTGATGAAGTGAAATTATGCATGAAATACAAATGGGGAGAAGTTTTGATCATGCATGATAGGATATAATTTGACAAATTGATACCATCATGATATGAAACATTTATGATTTGCAATGATGTATGCAATACTTGTGCTTTCTAATTATGATGTGATGTATTACATATGATGTAAATCATGATTTAAAATATTATGAGCTATTGCTAAAATGATGTATTATAAATATTGATTTAATGTTTTGTATCATGAATACTCTAAATGATGACTGTTTGGTATCATGATCAAAATGTTAACAAATAGTTAAAAATTTTAGTATAATGTATGATATCCTCATAATGTTGATCGATTTATTCAATATCATGCATGAATGAATATAAGGTTTTTGAATATGTGTATATTTTAATTTGAAAATATGATGATGCACAAATAAGATTATTACTCACATTTGTCATGATTTAGAAATTGACATAAAGGGTCTTTCCTTCTTTAAAAAGGGTCTTCCCTTCTTTTTGACAATGACTAAGGGGGAGATAGCTAGCTTGCACAATTCAAGAAGGAAGCAAAAATTGTACTTCTCAAAAGAGAAGAAATTGCTTTCTTTAACATCTCTAAATTACTAGCTTGCAAGTTCTAAAATGTTGTAAAATTGCTAGATTGCATGATGATAAAAATTTAATATTATGTTTTTCATGCAATGAGTTAAACCCATATAACAAACACTTGATTGTGGTACTTCTCCTTTTTGTTGATGACAAAGGGGGAGAAGTATGTTGATGACATGACATGTGATGCATAAGTTTTATGCATATGTTTATGATGATGTGTTGCAAGTATTCATGATGAATATTGCAATGACTTGAATTCAGTTTGAATTCAAGGTTCTATCAATATGGTATATTGATAGGGGGAGTTTGTTTAAACTCCGGGAGTTAAGGTTAACTCCGTCATCTAGTGGTTGTCATCATCAAAAAGGGGGAGATTGTTGAATCTCGTATTTTGATTATGAAACCACTTGATATGTGTTTATAATTTAAACTGCATTTTGAGTGATGCAGGTCTACTCGATCAGGATTAGACAGTTAACGCAGGAGGAATTGACGTTGCACCGGAGGAGATCACATTAGGATATAGGATGGCAGAAGACTTCGGACATCGGGCATCGAGCCAAGAGCGAAATTGCACCAAGGATATCGAGGTTGTGGAGGTCAACCGCCGATTGGGCAACAAGCCGCAAGAGAGGACGATGCGCTGAAGAATCGGATGAAGCGCTAACCAATAACGTGCCGGGCAACAGAATGTCAATTCGCGTTGTAATAATTGTCTAGATCAGAGTAGAGTTTTGGCTTATGTGTGCAGGATTAACTATGATAACGACAAAGACATAAAGCGAAACAAAGTGTCAGAGTCAAGCGCAAAGGATTTGTTGCGAGTTCGAGAGTTCGACGGAAGTCCGAAGGTTCATCGGGAATGCTGCCGGAACTAGCCGAGAATGAGTAGGGAGCTTGCCGAAGGGTTTTTCGGAACCTCGCCGGAAGGTTCGTTGGAAGTTCGCGGAGCTCACCGAGAAAGATCGGAGCTTGCCGAAGAAGCTCGTTGGAACTCGCCAAGATCAAATCATGAAGTCAAGGAGCTTGCCGGGAGTCCGCAGAATGGTTTTCGAGAGTTTATCGGAAGACCGCCGGAAGTTCGCCGGAAGCTCGCTGGAAGAAGTCTTGACTTACGGACTTTGTAATAGCTTAGAAAATGTCTTTAAATTCATAGTTAGCATGTTAATTAGGATTAGGATTAGGTGTTAATCCTATAACCCAAGTAGGGGCCAATTGGGCCCAAAATTAGATTTGGTTTGGGCTAAATTTAAAGCCCAACCAGTGAACCGGAGAGTCTGGCGGTGGCACCACCAGACTGGGCAGTTGCACCGCCCAGCACCCGAGAGCTGGGCGGTGGCACCGCCTGGGCTGGGCGGTGGCACGGCCCAACACCCGAGAGCCAAGCGGTGGCACCGCCTAGGCTGGGCGGTGGCACCGCCCAGCACCCGAGAGTTGGGCGGTGGCACTGCTTGACTGGGCGGTGGCACCGCCAGTCCACTGTCAGTGTCAGATACTGACAGGCTGTCACGACCTTAGCTGGTTTTGCCTAAGGCGTGCGGCACCCTCGCGCGTCCGTCCGCAAAGGTCAGCCTCCCCGAAGCCTCCCATTGTCCCTTAGGACCAACAAAAGAGAGAACGGGTTGAAGAGAACGCCTCAATCGGGATCCACAAGCAAACATGTCCGAAAAACACTTCATAGACAATGCAAATTACAAACAGACTTTACAAGCTCTGAATAGTTGCACAACAAAGGGTAAAATGGTCCATTACAGACCGAAAAGCTCTCGAACGTGTCCACATGACACAACCTTTATTTACAAGCCTAAAGAGGCCACCAACCCAACTAAAATGGGACTATTAAGCCTTCGGCCGCCCCTTTACATTCTGTACAAGGCATGAACATGCCAAAAGACAACGGACAGACATAAGCATTACATCCAACATCTTGTTTAGAAGTTTGTCCGTTACATTCTCCCCCACTTATCCCTTCGACGTCCTCGTCGAAGCCTTTGTGAACACTGCAACTCTTCGCCTTTGCTGAGTCTTCAATCTTCCGCTCCAGCTGCAATGCGCCTCCTGGCTCCCAGCTGCTCTCCGCTGCTGTTTCTGAGTAGTCGAACCTTTGATCCGCCATGCTGCTTCAACTCGCCAATGACTCTGACTCTGGTGTGGGGTTGGCTGAGTTGTTTTGATCCTCGTTGATTCCTGCGGATCCACCAAATGAAGGAAAAGACCATTCTTACTGCGCCAGTTTCTCAGAATTTCCACATGCTGCTTGAACTGGGTGGATGCTTGTTGGAGCTTTAACGAGCATCGCCTCGCAAACTTCTGAAGTTTTGGGTCCTTCCTCCACAAAATCTGCTCATTGACTCTTCTTTCAGTTAGTTGTCACATCCAAGTAGGTTCGCATCACTTCCGCTTTCGATTGGCATTTCGTTGGGAAATGAAGCGGACAATCTACTCTCAGTATCACTGATCACCGTTGGTGAGGATTTTGGCAACTATTGTCTTCCATTATCTTCGAAGGGTCTTTGAACTTGTGCAGAGCTCCTCTGCTGGATAGATAAGAGAACTGGGGTACTCGGTTTCGCCCATTCTCTTAAGAGTTGAGAAGGCAAAGGTTACTTGACTTCGCCCGCCTCCTCGAGGTTGTACTTCATGCATCGAGCTGGTTACTGGCCTTCGCCTGCTCTTTGCTCACACTTCTGAAGCACTTGAAGTGTTTGCACTCCTTGCGTTGAGTTAGCTACTGTGATTCACCTTCTCAATGCCATTGAACTTCTGGAATGCAGGAAGTTTTCACCCCAACTTGGAGTAATTCTCTGATAGATAAGGTCGCCTCTGGGATTGTACCGTCTTCTCCATCAACCCTGCCGCCTACTCCACTGAGTAGCAAAGGTACAGCACCACATACTGCCTGCTTCGTTTCTTGGTCGTGCACTCTTGCATGACCCGAAGTCCTTCACTTACGGCTATCTTGATGAGAAACTTGTTGACACCGGTCTTACGAAGTTTCTTGGCCTCTGCCCTTCAGCCTTGTCTCGGTACTTGGAGATTGCCTCTGCATGCTCCACCTCCTCGGCCCCTTTCACGACCAAGCGCTCTCCCTCCGTGAGAGCAAGGGATCAATGACTTGCACGGAAGTCTCGCCTCTGCGGTACCATGGCGCTGCCATGCCCATGGCCCTACTATCCGTCGCCTCGCCTCTGTATCCCTTTCCTTCACAATCAATAGAGATGTCTCCGTGGCACTCCTCTGAGTCCACCTCCATTCTAACTGATGCTTGATTTTGGGTAGCTAAGTCCCTCTGGACTCGTCGTCGCTTCCTCGCCCCTTTCGACCCCTTGCTTCAACACCACTGTGTTCTTCCAAGCAGTCCGTTTGGTCGATGGAAAGACAGACTGCAACTCCCATGCATGGCCTCTGCCATCACATTGTAGGGTTTGCACCGATTCTGTTCTCCTTAGCTTCCTTGGTAGCAACGTTCGCTTACTCGACCTTGTCCTCTGACTTGTCGGGCTCCCTTAAGCGAATATGAGCTCTGGAGCAGTCCAACTCTCCAGCTGCTTCGATCATACCTCTGCATGATCAAGTCCCTCTCATGGGACTCACTGGTACTTGCATTCGAACTTTTCCCTTGGTGGAACCCAGCCCCCATATGCTGATGACCAAGGTTTTCATCCGATGCAAAATTCGGTGCACGCCCGGAAGACCCGCCTCTGCGGTACCATGGCCTTCACTCCTTGAATCCATAGCCCTTCTTGCCGTCGTGTTGTTCACCAAAGTGGAGCTCCCAGTAGCTCCCGATCATACCTCCATATGATCTCATCCCTCACGGGACATTGTCGTGTGTGTCGCATTGCCACGAACTGTTCCACCACGATCCGCTGCACCATGTCGCCTCCTGGTGACATCTCCATTGCATTCTGATCCTTGTGGAATAAACTCGAATTGTGAACCCTCCATGTGTGGCCTCTGCCAATACATCGCAGGGTCTCCTCCACCTTCGATTTTGTTCGCTCCTTTGGCAATCGACCTTCATCCACCCACTCTTGGGTCACACCTAGATGAAGCACTGCTCTAGGACAGTCCGTCGCCTAGTAGCTCCCGAAGTCCACCGACTTCACTGTAATTTGTGCACCATTGTCTGGATCCTGGGCCTCTGCCCCTACCAGCACAATCTCCACTGCGCACCGCTTCCTTCATAGCAACTCGAATGGCAACACTGTGGCATATTCTTCAAGAGTACCTGCCTCTGCGTCCTCTTGCCCCGTGCTAAGGCCTTCTGTACCCAACTTCGCCTCCGCAAATTGAGTCGCCTTAGTTCCTCCATCGAATGCTCCTCCGAGATAAGGTGCATGTGCCCCGAAGCTCCCTTCGTCTTTGGCACCATGCAAGATGAGTCCGCTCTGTCAGAATGAAGGACCCAGGGAACAGCATGATTCTACTCCTGCCTCTACAAGAGTTCATGTCCTTGACCTCTGTCTAGGGAAAGCGCTGTGCCTCTGCTCCATGTTCCAACTTCTATGCTGGCTCCCTTCATGCGGCTTGGGTACTTCGCCAAGTTACACCCAAGTTGCTCCGCTCCTCGTTTTTGCATTGAGTCGATGGTGGCCGTCGCGCCCACCATTCCACGGGTCAGCCCTCCCTTGAGTCCGATCTCCATATCGACTCCAAGTGTGCCTCCATTTGAGTTGCTTTGGGTCGCTCCCCCACTTGATCTCGCAATGCATCCACCAATGCATTCTCTCAAGCGAGATCATGCGACGACTCCTCGCCGCTTGCTCAGTCCATCGAGCTTCGTGGAGTTGTTGTTTGTGAGATACTCCTCCTCAACATGTGAAGTCCGTCTCACATGATTCTCCCTCTGGAGAGCTGAGACTTATCCCTCCTGGATAACTGTCCCGTTGGAGCAACATCTCTCTTCGTTTCGGAGACCACCATCCCCTTGGACTACTCCGATCTGCTGAACAAACTGTGCATTGTTCTGCCTCTTGCAAACGCACTTGCTAGATTGCGCCTCCACGTCAATACAGCCACCGCTGCACCCCTCAAGGCCTAGCAACATGCTGAACTCGTTGCACACTTCAGCCTCCTCCGGACGTATCCTTCGCATGTCGAAGAGAAAGTTTCAATGCTCCATGGCGCCGAGTCTCGACCGCCTTGGGATGGCCACGAACAATCCATCGTCCGCATACAAGCCCATGCATGAGTACCGAATTCTTCGAGTTAGCAATTCCCCTCACCTCTGTGAGCTTTGCACAACTCTTTCGGTCGCTGAGCAACTCATTCCACTTTGCATGGTCTCATTCTTTGCCAAGCGCCTCGCTTGCCTTGAGCACCATCAAGTACAGTTGTCAACGTTGAGCCGTAGCTCAAACTCAGCCATCCCAACCTTTGTGCGCTCCAAATTCTTCCAAGCTTGCCTGTTCTCGTGGTGCCTCTTGCGCGAAGGGTTGGCCATTCCTCTGAATGCCAATCTTAGATGCCCGCTCCTCTGAGCGACTCTTTTCCCTACATCTCCATGCCCGTTTTCCCTCAAACGATCGCGCATGTGCTGACTGCCCTCAACGCAGCCCCGCTAGGTCCCCCACGTTTGCATGTCAAGTGTTTCTATGAGTGCTTGTCCCGCTCTGATACCATAATGTCACGACCTTAGCTGGTTTTGCCTAAGGCGTGCGGCACCCTCGCGCGTCCGTCCGCAAAGGTCAGCCTCCCCGAAGCCTCCCATTGTCCCTTAGGACCAACAAAAGAGAGAACGGGTTGAAGAGAACGCCTCAATCGGGATCCACAAGCAAACATGTCCGAAAAACACTTCATAGACAATGCAAATTACAAACAGACTTTACAAGCTCTGAATAGTTGCACAACAAAGGGTAAAATGGTCCATTACAGACCGAAAAGCTCTCGAACGTGTCCACATGACACAACCTTTATTTACAAGCCTAAAGAGGCCACCAACCCAACTAAAATGGGACTATTAAGCCTTCGGCCGCCCCTTTACATTCTGTACAAGGCATGAACATGCCAAAAGACAACGGACAGACATAAGCATTACATCCAACATCTTGTTTAGAAGTTTGTCCGTTACAAGGCGGTGACACCACCACTAACAGGCGGTGGCATCGCCAGTATCGGAAACTGAAGAGAATTCAAATTTTGGAGCCCAAATTTGAATCCTCTTGAGGCCTATAAATACCCCTCTATTCTCAGCTGAGATAACAACCTTTTGAGAAGCTAGAAGTTGAGAAAAGCTTTAGGAAAAATCTTGTTTTCAATAGCTTGAGTGTTCACCTCCTTTCTATTCATTGAAATCTTTTTAAAAGGGTGAACCACTTGTAAGAGGTTGTAAGAGGGGTGTAAGAAGGAGGTTGATCTTTGCCTAGTAAAGGAAGATCGTTAGTGGATACCGGTGGCCTCGACGGAAGAGGAATCGAAGGAGTGGATGTAGGTCATGATTGACTGAACCACTATAAACTACCATCTTCTCTGGTTTGCATTTACTTCCTGCTATTACCTTACTGCAAACCCCTTCAATAGCTTACTGCATTCAAGTTAAAACGCAATCGAAACGGTTTCAAATGAAACATTGCTTTTATCGTACGAAGTTTCCGGAAGTGTTTAAATCATTAAAAGTTTATCATACTTTACCATTGCACTAATTCACCCCCCCTCTTAGTGCCGCTCCGGTCCTAACACTTTCATGCATGTCTAACTTATTGGAAGTACTCATAGGAGTGTTTATAGCTTTTGAACCATCCATGTTAAATCGTTTTAACAATTCTAATGTATATTTAGATCGATTAAGAAATATACCATTATTAAATTATTTAATTAGTAATCCTAAAAGAAGATTAATTCTCTTATTAGGCTCATTTCAAATTCATGACTCATACATTTGGCAAATGATTCACATAGCGATTCATCCGAAGAACCAAGAATAATATCGTCAACATAAATTTGAACAATAAGAAAATTATTTTTAAAATATTTGATAAATAATGTAGTATCAACATTGCCTTTTATAAAATTATTTAAAATAAGAAAGGAACTAAGCCTTTCATACCAAGCTCTAGGAGCTTGTTTTAAGCTATAGAGAGCCTTAATCAATTTAAATACATGATTAGGAAGAAGAGAATTTTCAAATCCGGGAGGTTATTCAACGTACACTTCTTCGAAAATAAAACCATTCAAGAAAGCACATTTGATATCCGTTTGAAATAGTTTAAAATCATTACTACTAGCATAGGCAAGGAGCATCCCAATGGCTTCTAATCTTGCCATAGGAGCGAAGGTCTCTTCGTAGTTGATACCTTCTTCTTAGTTGAAACCTTGGGCCACTAGTCTAGCCTTGTTTCTAACCACGATACCGCATTCATCTCGCTTGTTTCTAAAGACCCATTTAGTACCAATGACTAAATGGTCACTAGGTCTAGGAACAAGCTTCCATACCTCATTCCTCTTAAATTGGTTCAATTTCTCTTGCATTGCAATAACCCATGAATCAACTTTTAAGGCTTCGTCAATGTATTTAGGTTCAATTTGAGAAAGGAAGGCGGCGTTAGCACAAAAATTCTTGAAGGAATAATGAGTTTGAACCCCTTTTGATGTATCTCCTATAATTAGCTCCTTTGGATGAGCAAGATACATACTTCTATTCCTTGGGTAAGGAAATTTTGGAAGAAGATACATCCAAGTTGCTATTTTGAGGAGGGGGTTCATTTAAATTCAAATTATCAAAACCAAGATCATCATCAAAATCATTTTTCTTTAACTCAAAATTTTCATTAAAAACTATATGAATAGACTCTTCTATAACTAAGGTTCTTTTGTTAAAAACACGAAAAGCCTTAGAAACGGAAGAGTAACCAAAAAAGATGCCTTCATAGGATTTAGCATCAAATTTTTCTAAGGCATCCTTTTCATTCAAAATAAAGCATTTGCAATCGAAAACTTTAAAATAAGAAACATTTGATTTTTTGTTATTCCATAATTCATAGGGACTTTTTGATAGAGATGGTCTTATTAGAACCCTATTCATGACATAGCAAGCCGTATTAATAACTTCGGCCTAAAAATACTTAGGTAGACTATGTTCATTTAACATGGTTCTTGTCATTTCTTGTAAATTTTTATTTTTTCTTTCAACTACCCCGTTTTGTTGAGGATTTCTCGAAGTGGAGAAGTTGTGATTATATCCATTGGATTCACAAAAACTTTGGAAGTCATGGTTTTGAAATTCGCCACCGTGATCACTTCGAATTGATGAAATCATGAAGCCTTTTTCGTTTTGAGTAAGTTTACAAAATTTAGAGAAACATTTGAAACAATCACTTTTGTGAGCCAAGAAATAGGTCCAAGTGTATCTACTGTAGTCATCTACAATTACAAAGGCATATTTGCTTCTTCCTAGACTCGTTGTGTCAATTGGTCCAAATAAGTATAAATAGATCAATTGCAATGGTCTAGTGATGCTAATTTGATTTTTTGGTTTGAAACTAGTTTTTATTTGTTTTCCTAGTTGACAAGCATCACACACTTTGTCCTTAACAAACTTCATATTGGGAATTCCTCGCACTAACTCTCTAGATGAAATTTTAGATATTAGTTTTATACTTGCATGGCCTAATCTCCTATGCCAAAACCAATCATTATCATTTAAAATGGAAAAGCACATTTCATTATTATGTTCATCAAGGTTAATTGTGTAGATATTATTTTGTTTTAAGGCAATCATTGATATGTTATTGTTTGGTTTTTCAATAATACACACATTAGATTCAAATCTAACGACGTAACCTTTATCGCATAATTGACTAATGCCTAAAAGATTATGTTTCAATCCATCAACTAGCAACACATCATCAATTGAAAAACTTGATTTATTACCTATGGTTCCCTTGCCAATGATTTTACCTTTGTTGTTGTCTCCGAAAGTGACATACCCTTCTTCTTTGCTAGTGAGCATAGAGAAATAAGATGGATCTTCGGTCATGTGCCTTGAGCATCCACTATCAAGATACCATCTCTTGCTCCTAGCTTATGAGTTTGTCTACAAAAGAGGATGGTTTTTAGGTACCCATTTGATTTTGGGTGCATCAAAAATTAATCTACTAATTTTGTTATTCATCATTGAATTATTTATAGTTCCTTTAGAACCCATATCAACTTATGTGGGCTAATTTTCGTGAATGAATATTTATAAACAACATGTCCGAATTTACAATAAAAGTTGCATTTCAAATGAGGTGAAACATGTAATATGGGTCCTTTAATGAAGGTGGTAGGATTTTGGTGAGGTCCTCTCACAAAACCAATTCCACTACTATTTACGACATGACCCTTGTTTGCAAGGATCATGTCCAAGCCTTTGCTACAGACCTTAAACTTGTTTAAGGTCTCTTTAAGTAGCAAATTCTCATTTTTTATTGCTTCTAAGTGTTCACACTTAGAGCATTGAGGAGTTTGAAGATTATCAAGCTTATTTTGTAGTAAGGCATACTCTTTTTTTAATAGATTGAACTTCATACTAATAGTTCTACACTCATCAAATAATTTGTGAAAAGTAATAAAAAGTTTATCGAAAGATAAATCTTCATTAATTAAATCACATACCTCTCCTCCTAAGGCCATTAGCACGAAGTTTGCCTCCTCTTTGTTGTTAGCTTCTTCATTCTCGGAATCACTTGAGTCGTCCCAAGTCACTTTCAAAGGTTTCTTCTTCTTCGGTTGCTTCTTCTTGGCTTGGGGGCATACATTTTTGAAGTGTCTCGACTTCTTGCATTCGTAGCATATTACTTGATCCTTTTTATGTTCAAGTTTATTTTTGGTGTCATTTTTAAATTTGTTCTTTCTTATAAATTTTTAAATTTTCGAGTTAAAAGTGCAATGTCATCGTCACTGTCCTCATCACTTGATGTTCCTTTCAAGTGGTCTTCTTCTGTTCTAAGTGTCATATCCTTCCTGTTCTTTGGAAGGGGGTTCTCGAGCTCTTCATGAACATGGCATGTCATTTTGTAGGTCATAAGAGACCCAATAAGTTCTTCGAGAGGAAATGTTTTAAGGTCTTTGGCCTCTTGAATGGCCGTAACTTTTGGATCCCAACTCTTTGAAAGGGATCTTAAAATTTTAGTTACTAGTTCAAAGTTAGAAGAACCTTTACTAAGAGTTTTGAGTCCATTGATGACATCCGTAAAATGGGTGTACATGTCTCCGACGGACTCACTTGATTTCATCTAGAAAAGTTCGTAAGAATGCACAGGAATGTTGATTTTGGACTCTTTCACTCGGCTAGTTCCTTCATGAGTGACCTCAAGAGTTCTCCAAATATCAAAAGCCAAATCGCAAATCGAAACGCGATTAAATTTATTTTTGTCAAGTGTACAAAATAAGGCATTCATAGCCTTTGCGTTTAAAGCAAAAACCTTCTTCTCCGATTCATCCCATTCGCTCATCGGAAGAGAAGATTTTTGAAATCCATTTTCGATAATATTCCAAAGCTAAAAATCCATGGAAATAAGGAAGATCCTGTTAGGATCGAGAGCACTAAGAGGGGGGGGGGTGAATTAGTGCAGCGGAAATCTTACAGCGATTAAAAACCAAAAGCTGCGTTCGTTCAATAAAAACTATTATGATGCTAAAGCTAATTCTCAGTTTGTATCTAAGTGCAGTTTGCGTCTAAGCGCAGATTGCGTCTAAGCGCAGTTTGCGTCTGAACACAGTTTGCGTCTGAACACAGTTTGCGTCTAAGCGCAGTTTTGCGTCTAAGCGCAGTTTACGTCTAAACTCAGATTTACGTCTAAACGCAGTTTTACGTCTAAACGTAGATTTACGTCTAAACGTAGTTTTACGTCTAAACGCAGATTTACGTCTAAACTCAGATTTACGTCTAAATGTAGTTTTGCGTTTAAAAGCAATTTTTTGACCTGGAAAAGCGTTTTACGTAGAAAGCAATTTGCAGTTATAAATGGAGTCCGAATGTAAGCGTAAACTGCAGTGTGAAGATCGTACGAAAACACGATTTACGTTTGAATGCAGATTCTGAAAGAACAGCACTTAGAACTTGTTCGTGAAAGCGCAGAGAGCAGTAGTAATGGAGGAGGTTTGCAGTAATGATAAAGTGCTCAAAAATAAACGCAAACCAGAGATTTAGAGTGGTTCGGTCAGCCTTGACCTACTCCACTTTTGGCTTCCTCCACCGACGAGGTTGCCGACGTCAACTAGCTGCCTTCCTTCAATGGGCGAAGGCTAACTGCCCTTTTACAGTTTCTCTCCTTTTGACAGGCTCAGGAGACAACCTTTACAGATCCTTTCTCTCCTCTCTTTACAACTCAAGACTTGAAGAACAGAAGGAGGAGAACTTTAGGACTTTACACAAATTTGAGCTCTTAGAATTACTGAAAAGATCAAGAATTCGGTGTAGATCTGTATCTTTTCAGTGCTGAATGGGTGGGGTATTTATAGGCCCCAACCCAGTTCAAATTTGGAGCTCAAAACGATCAAATCGATCAAATCCCAGAATTCTGGGATCAGGCGGTTGCACCTCTTGACTGGAGAGGTGGCACCGCCTGGCAGAGCTCGAAGACTGAGCTCAGGCGATTGCTTCTCTCTGCCAGAGCTCGAAGACTGAGCTCGGTGATTGCATCACCTGGCAGAGCTCGAAGACTGAGCTTGGTGATTGCATCACCTGGCAGAGCTCGAAACTGAGCTTGGTGGTTGCATCACCTGGCAGAGCTCCAAACTGAGCTCAGGCTGATGCACCTCTCTGCCAGAGCTCGAAGACTGAGCTCGGTGATTGCATCACCTGGCAGGGCTCGAGACTGAGCTCAGGCTGATGCACCTCTCTGCCAGAGCTCGAAGACTGAGCTCGGTGGTTGCATCGCCTGGCAGAGCTCGAAACTTGAGCTCTGGCGGTGCTACCTCTTGGCAGAGGAGGTTGCACCGCCCAGTCTAGCTCGAAGACTGAGCTCTGGGCGGTTGCACCTCTCGGCTGGGGCGGTTGCACCTCCCAGCCTCGCAGCCCTGGCGGTTGCACCTCCTAGCTGGGGCGGTTGCACCTCCCAACCCCCACAGCCCAGGCGGTTGCACCTCCTGGCTGGGGCGGTTGCACCTCCTGGTGCAATCAGGGTCCGAATGGTTCACTCCATTCGGCCCACTTTGAATCTTTTCAGGGGCCCAATTGCCCCAAGATTAAGCTAATGGGATCACCTCCCATTTTCATGCTTAATCATCATGCTAACTACGATTAACTCTAAGACAACTTCTGCAGCTTTGCTCCGATGCGTCAATCGCTTCTTCCGGCGAGTTTCCGGCCAACTTCCGTCGATCAACCGATAACCCTCGGTGATCCTTCTGCGGACATCCGGCATACTCCTGGACTTTGCGACGAACCACTTGGCGAGTTCCGACGAGCTTCGCTTGGCAAGCTTCTGGACTTCTCGGATCTGTCCTCGCTGAACCTCCGACGACCGTCCGAACTTCCGTCGAACTCTTGAACTCCCAACGTGATCATGATCTTGACTCCGGCGCAACACCTGCTGCTTGTCTTACTCTTATCGTAGTTAATCCTGCACACTTATCTCAACACTTAGATTAGATAACAAATGACAATTGACTTCATCATCAAAATCTGAGATTCAACAATCTCCCCCTTTTTGATGATGACAATCAATTGATAAAGGAGTTGTCCTTAACTCCCCCTATCTATATGCCATAGTTGAGATAAGTCAACCTTGAATTCAAGACCAAAGAATTAAAGTGACGTATTGATAAGTTAGATCAGTTAAACTTATCAATACTCTCATCATGATGCCCATCATGATGTATCTCTTCAAGAATGATGTCAAAGCATGACATATATCATCAAGTTTGTATTATAGTGTTTGTAACTGTTCATCATGTAAACATATAAAGCTACGAAGGACTTTTTTACATGATGCACACATTTGAGATTTTCTAGCAAGTTTGCATTTACTTCACAAAATAGGATATCAAATCAAGATATGATGCAAACTATAGCACATGTTCACATATCTCTTGGTGATGCAAGGATGGCATAACATTGTTTATAGCATCATTCAAGTATTTGCAACTATGACATAGATATGATGATGGCAGTTCAGCTATGACATAGTGTTTATCAATTCATATGTTTCTCCCCCTTTGTCATCAACAAAAAGCATGATAGCATTATCAAGCATATAAAGGAAGTCATGACACATATATCTTTTTATTATTTTTGCTTGACGGAGGAAAGTCATTTTTCAAAGAGTTTTCATAAGAGTGTACAAGAACATCCCATTTTTAGCATACAAACCGAAAAATGAACTTCTTACATGCATCTGGTTAAAAATATTTGTCACATGTTATTTGATCAAGCGTTTGTCAAGGCATGTAATAGTAATAACATCCGAAAAATAATTTTAACTAGTTAAAGTATTCGGACAATTCAACATTCCTAATTCTCTTCTTATGTAATCAAATTGTTCTTCACATAGGGGTTTTGTAAAAATGTCAGCTAGTTGATGTTTAGTATCAATGAATTCTATGGTTACGTCATGATTGGTGACATGATCTCGTATAAAGTGATGTCTAATATCAATATGTTTTGTTCTTGAGTGTTGTATAGGATTTTTGGTTAAGCATATTGCACTTGTGTTATCACATTTAATTGGAATATTTCTGAGATAAACTTTATAATCTTCTAAGGTATTTTTCATCCATACAACTTGTGCACAGCATGCACTTGCTGCAATATATTCAGCTTCGGTTGTTGATAGTGCAACTGAGTTTTGTTTCTTTGATGACCAGGAAACAAGGGCATGTCCTAAAAATTGACATGATCCTGATGTGCTTTTTCTATCTAATCTACACCCAGCAAAGTCAGCATCAGCAAAAGCAATTAACTCAAAATTTTCTGATTTTGGGTACCATAATCCTAGATTTGTGGTACCATTAAGATATCTAAATATTCTTTTAACTGCTTTGAGATGAGACATCTTAGGGTTTGATTGAAATCTAGCACAAAGTCCTACACTGAACATGATGTCTGGTCTGGTTGCAGTGAGGTAAAGTAAACTTCCTATCATACCCCTATAAGTTTTTTGATCAAAGCTTTCTCCACTTTCATCAATTTCTAATTTAGTGGAGGTGCACATAGGAGTGTTACTGGCCTTTGAGTTGTTCATATTAAACCTTTTTAATAAATTCATGGCATATTTAGCTTGACTAATAAAGATGCCATTGCTTAGTTGTTTGATTTGTAAACCTAAGAAGAATGTTAATTCTCCCATTAAGCTCATTTCGAATTCAAGACTCATAGTTTTACCAAACGATTCACAAAGAGATTCATTTGTAGAGCCAAAGATGATATCATCAACATAAATCTGAACAATGAGAAAATTATTTTCAAAATTTTTGATAAACAATGTAGTATCAACCTTGCCTTTTATGAAATTATTTTCAATGAGAAAAGAACTAAGTCTCTCATACCAAGCCCTTGGGGCTTGTTTTAAACCATAGAGAGCTTTAGTTAGTCTAAACACATGATTAGGGTAGCCATTATTTTCAAATCCAGGAGGTTGTTCAACATAAACTTCTTCGGAAATGAAACCATTTAGAAAAGCGCTTTTAACATCCATTTGAAATAACTTAAAATTATTGCAACTGGCGTAGGCAAGGAGCATCCTTATGGCTTCCAATCGAGCCACAGGTGCGAAGGTTTCTTCGTAATCGATACCTTCTTCTTGGTTGAAACCTTTGGCCACTAATCTAGCCTTGTTTCTAACCACGATACCATTTTCATCTTGCTTGTTTCTAAAGACCCATTTAGTACCAATAACTAAATGGTCATTTGGCCTAGGAACAAGCGTCCACACCTCATTTCTCTCAAATTGATTTAATTCATCTTGCATTGCGATAATCCATGAATCATCTTTCATGGCTTCATCAACACATTTGGGTTCAATTTGGGAGAGAAAGGCGGCGTTGGCACAAAAGTTTTTAAAAGAAGATCGTGTTTGAACCCCCTTTGATGTGTCTCCTAGGATTAGCTCCTTAGGATGAGCATCTATATACTTCCAATCCTTGGGTAAGGATATTTCGGAAGTGGATGCATCCAAGTTGCTAATTGGAGATGGGGTTTCGTTTAAATTCAAGGAATCAAAATCATCATCAAGATCATTTTTCTTAATTTCTGAAATCTCATTGAAAACAACATGGATGGATTCTTCAATAACTAAGGTTCTTTTATTGAAGATGCGAAAAGCTTTAGAAACCGAAGAATAACCAAGAAAGATTCCTTCATCAGATTTAGCATCGAATTTTCCTAAGTTATCCTTTTCATTCAAGATAAAACACTTACACCCAAAGACTTTGAAATATGAGACATTGGGTTTTTTGTTATTCCATAACTCATAAGGAGTTTTGGTGAGTAAGGGTCTTACTAGGACTCTATTTAAAATATAGCATGCAGTGTTTACAGCTTCGGCCCAAAAATATTTGGGTAGGCTATGTTCATTCAACATTGTTCTTGCCATTTCTTGTAAATTTCGATTTTTTCTTTCTACTACCCCATTTTGTTGAGGATTTCTTGGAGTAGAGAAATTATGGTTATATCCGTTGAGTTCACAGAATTCTTGGAAGTCATGGTTTTGAAATTCTCCACCATGATCACTTCTAATTGACGAAATCATAGATCCTTTTTCATTTTGAACAAGTTTACAAAACTTGGTAAAATATCTAAAGCATTCATTTTTCTGTTTTAAGAAGTAGGTCCATGTATATCTGCTATAGTCATCAATAATGACAAAGGCGTATTTGCTACCTCCTAGACTCGATGTAGAGATTGGTCCGAACAAGTCCATATGGATCAATTGTAAGGGCCTAGAGGTGCTTATTTGATTCTTAGCTTTGAAGCTACCCTTAATTTGCTTACCTAATTGGCAAGCATCGCATACATTATCTTTGATGAACTTGATATGAGGAATTCCTCTTACAAGTTCTCTAGATGATACTTGAGTGATTAGTTTCATGCTAGCATGACCTAATCTTCTATGCCATAGCCAAGCATCCTCATTCATAACGGCAAGGCACATTTCATCACATAAGTCATTGATGTCAATAGTGTATACGTTGTTTTGTTTTAATGCAATCATAGATATATTTTTGTGTGGTTTTTCAATGATACAAGCATTAGATTCAAATCTTATAATATATCCTTTATCACATAATTGACTAATGCTCAAGAGGTTATGTTTTAAACCATCAACTAGTAAAACATCTTCAATAGAGAGGTTGGATTTGTTACCTATGGTTCCTTTGCCAATGATTTTACCCTTGTTGTTGTCTCCGAAGGTGACATATCCTTCGTCTATGCTAGTGAGCTTAGAGAATTGAGATGGATCTCCGGTCATATGCCTTGAGCATCCACTATCAAGGTACCATTTCTTGCTCCTAGCTTGCGATTGTTTAGTTTTCTACAAGAAAGGATGATGTTTAGGTACCCATTTGCTTTTGGGTGCCTCATAAATAGATCTACATTTCTTATCATGTTGCATAGAGTTTATCATGGTTCCTTTAGGAACCCAAATTAATTTGTTTGGACTTATTTTCTTGAATGGACAACAATGTGTCTTGTGTCCAGATTTGCAACAAAAGTTGCACTTGGTTTGGTGTTGAACATGTAAGATGGAGCCTTTTATGAAGGTGGTTGGATTTTGGTGAGGATTTCTCACAAATCCAATCCCGCTCCTGTTTGGAATGTGACCCTTGTTTGCAAGGATCATGTTTAATGACTTGCTACCAACCTCGAATTTCTTCAAGGTGTCCTTGAGTAGCAGGTTTTCTTTTTGCATAGTTTCTAAATCATGACATTTGATACATGAATTTAAACTATCATGATGTTCGACTTTTAACTTATCAAACTCACAGGTAAGACTATCATGCATCTTTTTCAGCAATTTATATTTTCTACTTATACTCTTGCATTCGTCAAATAAGTCATTGAAAGCATTTAATAATTCATCGAAAGATAAATCAGCATCTATTGAATTTGTTACCTCGTCTTCGATGGCCATTAAGGCGTAATGAGCAACTTGCTCGGTGTTGGACTCCTCTTCCTCAGATGCGCTCGAATCATCCCATGTTGCTTGGAGCGCCTTCTTCTTTGTTGTTCTTTTCTTGACTTGGGGACAATCACTTTTGTAGTGTCCCGGCTTTTTGCATTCATAGCAGATCACTTGGTCCTTTTTGGGTTCAAGTTTATTTTTTGCATCATTCTTAAATTTGTTTCTTTTAAAGAACTTTTTAAACTTTCTTGTTAGTAGTGCCAAGTCATCATCACAGTCCTCATCACTTGAGTTTTCTCTCAAGTGGCATTCTGACGTTTTGAGTGCCATATCCTTCCTGTTCTTTGGAAGGATGTCTTCTTGCTCTTCATGAGCTTTACAAGTCATTTCATAGGTCATTAGTGACCCGATTAGTTCTTCAAGAGGGAAATTTCGCAGATCTTTTGCCTCTTGAATAGCGGTGACTTTAGGATCCCAACTCTTAGGAAGGGATCTTAGTATCTTATTAACAAGCTCAAAATCCGAAAAGCTCTTTCCGAGTCCTTTTAAACCGTTGACGACATCCGTGAAACGGGTAAACATGTCGCCAATGGTTTCACTCGGTTTCATCCGAAAGAGTTCGAAAGAGTGTAACAGCAAATTGATTTTTGACTCTTTTACTCTACTTGTGCCCTCATGGGTCACTTCGAGTGTGTGCCAAATATCAAATGCAGTTTCACAAGTTGAAACACGGTTAAACTCGTTTTTATCGAGTGCACAAAATAAGGCGTTCATAGCCTTTGCATTTAGAGCGAAAGCCTTCTTCTCCAAATCATTCCAATCGATCATTGGAAGAGAAGACTTTGAAAAACCATTCTCGACAAGATTCCATAATTCAAAATCCATAGAAATAAGAAAGATCCTCATTCGGGTTTTCCAGTAGGTGTAGTCCGTCCCATTAAACATGGGTGGACGTGTAATAGAATGGCCCTCTTGGTTTCCGGCGTAAGCCATCTCTCTTGGGTTTTAATCCTTTTGAGAGTTAACCGGGCTCTGATACCAATTGTTAGGATCGAGAGCACTAAGAGGGGGGGGGGTGAATTAGTGCAGCGGAAATCTTACAGCGATTAAAAACCAAAAGCTGCGTTCGTTCAATAAAAACTATTATGATGCTAAAGCTAATTCTCAGTTTGTATCTAAGTGCAGTTTGCGTCTAAGCGCAGATTGCGTCTAAGCGCAGTTTGCGTCTGAACACAGTTTGCGTCTGAACACAGTTTGCGTCTAAGCGCAGTTTTGCGTCTAAGCGCAGTTTACGTCTAAACTCAGATTTACGTCTAAACGCAGTTTTACGTCTAAACGTAGATTTACGTCTAAACGTAGTTTTACGTCTAAACGCAGATTTACGTCTAAACTCAGATTTACGTCTAAATGTAGTTTTGCGTTTAAAAGCAGTTTTGAACCTGGAAAAGCGTTTTACGTAGAAAGCAATTTGCAGTTATAAATGGAGTCCGAATGTAAGCGTAAACTGCAGTGTGAAGATCGTACGAAAACACGATTTACGTTTGAATGCAGATTCTGAAAGAACAGCACTTAGAACTTGTTCGTGAAAGCGCAGAGAGCAGTAGTAATGGAGGAGGTTTGCAGTAATGATAAAGTGCTCAAAAATAAACGCAAACCAGAGATTTAGAGTGGTTCGGTCAGCCTTGACCTACTCCACTTTTGGCTTCCTCCACCGACGAGGTTGCCGACGTCAACTAGCTGCCTTCCTTCAATGGGCGAAGGCTAACTGCCCTTTTACAGTTTCTCTCCTTTTGACAGGCTCAGGAGACAACCTTTACAGATCCTTTCTCTCCTCTCTTTACAACTCAAGACTTGAAGAACAGAAGGAGGAGAACTTTAGGACTTTACACAAATTTGAGCTCTTAGAATTACTGAAAAGATCAAGAATTCGGTGTAGATCTGTATCTTTTCAGTGCTGAATGGGTGGGGTATTTATAGGCCCCAACCCAGTTCAAATTTGGAGCTCAAAACGATCAAATCGATCAAATCCCAGAATTCTGGGATCAGGCGGTTGCACCTCTTGACTGGAGAGGTGGCACCGCCTGGCAGAGCTCGAAGACTGAGCTCAGGCGATTGCTTCTCTCTGCCAAAGCTCGAAGACTGAGCTCGGTGATTGCATCACCTGGCAGAGCTCGAAGACTGAGCTTGGTGATTGCATCACCTGGCAGAGCTCGAAACTGAGCTTGGTGGTTGCATCACCTGGCAGAGCTCCAAACTGAGCTCAGGCTGATGCACCTCTCTGCCAGAGCTCGAAGACTAAGCTCGGTGATTGCATCACCTGGCAGGGCTCGAGACTGAGCTCAGGCTGATGCACCTCTCTGCCAGAGCTCGAAGACTGAGCTCGGTGGTTGCATCGCCTGGCAGAGCTCGAAACTTGAGCTCTGGCGGTGCTACCTCTTGGCAGAGGAGGTTGCACCGCCCAGTCTAGCTCGAAGACTGAGCTCTGGGCGGTTGCACCTCTCGGCTGGGGCGGTTGCACCTCCCAGCCTCGCAGCCCTGGCGGTTGCACCTCCTGGCTGGGGCGGTTGCACCTCCCAACCCCCACAGCCCAGGCGGTTGCACCTCCTGGCTGGGGCGGTTGCACCTCCTGGTGCAATCAGGGTCCGAATGGTTCACTCCATTCGGCCCACTTTGAATCTTTTCAGGGGCCCAATTGCCCCAAGATTAAGCTAATGGGATCACCTCCCATTTTCATGCTTAATCATCATGCTAACTACGATTAACTCTAAGACAACTTCTGCAGCTTTGCTCCGATGCGTCAATCGCTTCTTCCGGCGAGTTTCCGGCCAACTTCCGTCGATCAACCGATAACCCTCGGTGATCCTTCTGCGGACATCCGGCATACTCCTGGACTTTGCGACGAACCACTTGGCGAGTTCCGACGAGCTTCGCTTGGCAAGCTTCTGGACTTCTCGGATCTGTCCTCGCTGAACCTCCGACGACCGTCCGAACTTCCGTCGAACTCTTGAACTCCCAACGTGATCATGATCTTGACTCCGGCGCAACACCTGCTGCTTGTCTTACTCTTATCGTAGTTAATCCTGCACACTTATCTCAACACTTAGATTAGATAACAAATGACAATTGACTTCATCATCAAAATCTGAGATTCAACAGATCCTTATACGAGTCTTCTAATACATGTAATCCGACCCATTAAATATAGGCGGACGTGTAATAGAGTGACCCTCTTGCATGCCGGAGTAAGCCATCTCTCTTTGGTATTAAACCAAATATGAGAGTAAGCCTTACTCTGATACCAATTATTAAGATCGAAGCGGCACTAAGAGGGGGGGGGGGGGGGGGGGGGGGGTGAATTAGTGCAGCGGATTAAAATTTATAAATTTGAAAACGATTTCATAAATACGTAGAGATTTCAATTCGTCAATGATATGGAGAAAGTAGCTCGAGTAAAGTGAGAAGATGAAAACCAAAAGCTTGCTGCTATGTAAATAACGGTTTCACAAAAGTAAATACTCACACATTCAAGGAACACACTAATTTAAAGTGGTTCGGTTAAAATGACCTACATCCACTTGCGAAGCCTTCTCCAATGAGGCTCCCAACTTCCACTAACAAATCATTTTGAAGGGGAAGGACAAATACCCCTCTTACAACCTTTTACAAGTGGTTCACACTCTTACAAATTTTCAAAGAGAATGAGGGAGGTGAACACTCAAGCTATTGAAAACAAAACTTGCTAAAGACTTTGCTAAGGCTTTTATCTCAATCTCTTGCTTCTCAAAAGTTGTTCTCTCTACTGAGAATTGAGGGGTATTTATAGGCCCCAAGAGGATTCAAATTTGGGCTCCAAATTTGAATTACTTTTGGGTTCCCGGTGCTGGCGGTGCCACCGCCTGTCAGTGTCTGACACTAACAGTGTACTGACGGTGCCACCATCGGACCTCTCGGGTGCTAGGCGGTGCCACCGCCTGGACTTTTCATATCACTGGTTGGGCTTCAAACTTGGCCCAAACCAGTCCAAATTGGGGCCTAGTAGGCCCCTAACCAGATTATAAGATTAACTCTTTATTATAACCCTAATTACATGAAAACTATGAAATTAAGACATAGTCCTAAGCAGGTTTTTAATCGGCAACGTTGAGTTTCCTTCCGGTGAGCTTTCCGGCGAACTTCCGGCGGACTTCCGATACACCTTCGGATTTCTTCCGGCGGACTGCTAGTAGGCTCCCAGTCTTGTGGCGAGTTCAACGAGTTTTTGGCAAGTAGATGAACCTTCTCGGTGATCTCTGCGAACCTCCAACAATCTCTCCGATGGACTTCTGAAAACTTTAGTAAGTCCCCAATTCCTTCTCGGTTGGTTCCGGCAGCACTTCTGACGAATCTTCGGACTTTCAGCGGACTCTCGAACACCCATCGAACTTGACTCTGGTAGACTTGCTTTATGTCTTCAAGCTATCATAGTTAATCCTACACACTTAACTCAATAATATGGATCAAATCAATTAACCCATCAATTGATTTCATCATCAAAATTCGAGATTCAACAACGGTGCCACCGTCGGCTATGTTTTCATGTGCTAAATGGGCTATTCAATCCGGCCCAATTCAGCCCTATTAAGGGCCTAGTTGGCCCCTATCTGAGTTAATGGGATTACCTCTGAATCCTAACTCAACTAATGTACTAACTATGATTAAAGCAAGCAATTAGTTTGGTATGTCGATTTCTCTCGACGATCCTTCGGCAAACTTCTCGGTGAGTCTTCCAGTGTACTTCTGGTGAACTCCCGATGAACTCTCGATGATCTTCCAACGAGCTTTTGGCAATCTTTCAATGAGCTTCCGGCGACGAACTCTCGACGATCTTCCGACGAACTCTCAGTGATCTTCAAACGAGCTCTCGGCGAGCTCCCGGTACATTGTTTGAATCTTCGATTCCAACTCTTTATCTACTTTATGCCTTACTACTATCGTAGTTAATCCTGCATATTTATCTTAACATATAGATTAGGTCAAACAATTTACTAATTGATTTCATCATCAAAATCTGAGATTCAACAATCTCCCCCTTTTTTATGATGACAACCAATTGGTGAAGGAGTTAGCTTAAACTCCCCCTATTTATATGCCATACAAACTTAAATTCACAACCTTGAATTCACATGTATTCTGCATCACCATAATTTCAAGTCATTAAGATATTAAATGCATAATCACTTTATGCATGATAAAATAGCCTTTCATCACTCCTTGTATGAAATATCATCATTATAGGATTCAAAAGTTCACAGTATTAAGAATCCTATTATGCATCATTTGTATGATAAAGAGATCACAACTTCATAGAAATTTTCAGCATTTGAATAGATCATAGAAATTTTCAGCATTGAACAGATCATAGAATTTTTTAGCATTGAACAGATCACAACATCATAGAAATTTTCAGCATAGAGTTTCAACATCAAAGCAACATTTTAAGATCAAAGTAAACAACATAAGATTACAACATCAAAGTTAGCACAATAAAAGAGAGGGTTTCTCATCCACTTCTCCCCCTTTGTCATTAACAAAAAGAGATACACAGCTTATTCAGGTGGGGGCAAGTCAAAATATCTAAACAAGATATTAAGTTGTTGATAAATCTGTTGCAACTTAGTCAAAATTTATTCTTGACATTGGTCAAATCTTTCTTGACATTGTTCAAATTGATCCATTCGAGTCCTTTTGTCGTTGATAGATGAGGGGGAAACTTGCTCTGCTAAAGGTGTTGCCTCAAAGGGACCGGTAGGAGGAGATTGATTACCCCTAAATATTGGTGTTTCATATTCTAGTTCAGGTGGGAGGGGATCAGTCCTTCTAGGTAATCTAGTCCATATCTCATTTCTGAATATACACCTTAATCTTCGAAGTAGGTTTCTATTTATAAAATTAAATCTATCTAATTTCATAACTTCTTCATCAGGTGGGATAACTATGTCATAAGCATGGATTAGTCTTGTTATCAGGCCACCATATGGAAGCATCATATCCTTTTTCGATAGTTCAATCATATTTTGTTGAATTAGGTAGCCAAAACAATCTTCATGCCCTTTCATAATCCAGTACATCGTTCCTACTTCCATTTGGTTAACTTCATCATGATGATATTATTTCGGAATTATAATGCTTATCAAAATGTGATGAAGTATTTTGGTGTTGAAAGATAATAAATGTTCACAGCTTTTTGGAAGAGTAGATAAGTTAGGATTACCAAAAATCATTCCTAAGGCATCAATATAAGTAGTCCCAACTGATTCTTCATCCTATTATCCTCTAAAATAACAACCTCTTTCTTTTTCTGCAATTTCTATGAGATAAGTAAGACGGAGACAAAGCAGTATAGCATTAAAGTGCAAATGGTTTGCAGTAATATAAATGACAATAAGTAAATGCAAACCAGAGATTACGCCGATTTTACAGTGGTTCGGTCAAATGACCTACATCCACTTGCGAGGCCCCTCTTCGATGAGGCTCCCACCTTCCACTAGCAAATCTCTTGAAAGGGAAGGGTAAATACCCCTCTTATAACTTTTATAAGCAGTTCACTCTCTTACAGATTTTCAACAAGAAAGAAGGAGGTGAACACTAACAAATTGAAAACAAGACTAGCAAAGACTCTTCTAAGACTTTTCTCTCAATCATTTGTTGCTCAAAAAGTTATCTTCTCAGCTAAGACTTGAGGGGTATTTATAGGCCTCAAGAGGATTCAAATTTGGGCTCCAAAAATTTGAATTCTCTTATGTTCCCGATGCTGGCGGTGCCACCGCCCAGCCAAGCGGTGCCACCGCCTAGCCTAGGCGGTGCCACCGCCTAAGCCAAATCAGCTCACTGGTTGGGCTCCAAACTTGGCCCAAACCAGTCCGAACTCGGGCCCAATTGGCCCCTACTTGGGTTATAGGATTAACACCTAATTCTAACCCTAATTAACGTGCTAACTACGAATTTAAAGACATTTTCTAAGCTATTACAAAGTTCGTAAGTCAAGACTTCTTCCGGCGAGCTTCTGGCGAACTTCCGGCGGTCTTCCGATAAACTCTCGGAAACCATTCTGCGGACTCCCGGCAAGCTCCTAGACTTCACGATTTGATCTTGGCGAGTTCCGATGAGCTTCTTCGGCAAGCTCCGATCTTTCTCGGCGAGCTCCGCGAACTTCCAACGAACCTTCCGGCGAGCTTCTGAAAAACCCTTCGGCAAGCTCCCTACTCATTCTTGGCTAGTTCCGGCAGCATTCCCGACGAACCTTCGGACTTCCGTTGAACTCTCGAACTCGCAATGAATCCTTCGTGCTTGACTCCGACACTTTGTTTTACTTTATGTCTTCGTCGTTATCGTAGTTAATCCTGCACACACAAGCAAAAACTCTTCTCCGATCTAGACAATTATTATAAAGCGAATTGACATTCTGTTGCCCGGCACGTCATTGGTTGGCGCTTCGTCCGATTCTTTGGCCCATCGTCCTCTCTTGCGGCTTGTTACCCAATCAGCGGTTGACCTCCGCAACGCCGATATCCTTAGCGCAATTCCGCTCTTGGCACGATGCCCGACATCCGAAACCTTCTGCCATCCAATATCCTAACGTGATCTCCTCCGGCGCAACGTCAATTCCTCCTACCTTAATTATCTAATCCTGATCGAGTAGACCTGCATCACTCAAAATATAGTTAAACATAAACATAATTATCAATTGGTTTCATCATCAAAATACGAGATTCAACAAAGGCTACTACCTCCATATACTAGTAAAAGATCCTTAGTCCTTCTCAAGTACTTAAGGATACACTTTACTGCTTTCCAGTGCTCCAAGCCTGGATCCGCCTGATGCCTGCTCGTGACACTCAGAGCATGCGCTATATCAAGCCTAGTACATAGCATGGCATACATGATAGACCCTATTGCTGAGGCATAAGGTATCATATCCATGTTCGCCCTTTCTTCTGGAGTCTTTGGGGACATACTCGTAGAAAGCAATATCCCATGTCTCATCGGTATGAGACCCCTCTTGGAATTTTCCATGCCAAACCATTTGACAATAGTTTCTATGTACCTGGACTGGGACAAGCCAAGCATCCTCTTGGATCTATCTCTATTTATTATAATCTCCAAGGTATAGGATGCTTCCCATAAGTCCTTCATGGAGAAGTGTCAAGATAACCAAGCCTATACTGTAGATAGCATTCCTACGTCATTCCCAATGATCAGGATGTCATCCATATATAACATCAAAAAGGTGATAGTGCTCCCACTTACCTTCCTGTACACACAAGGCTCATCTTCGTTCTTATCGAAGTCATAAGATCTGATCGCCTCATCAAATCTTATGTTCCAACTTCGGGAAGCTTGCTTTAGTCCATAAATGGATCTAAGCAACCTACACACCTTATCTGGGCAGTTCTTGGACATGAATCCCCCAGGTTGCATCATATACACCTCCTCCTTGAGTTTCCTATTGAGGAATGTGGTTTTTGTTGAATCTCGGATTTTGATGATGAAGTCAATTGTCATTTGTTGTCTAACCTATATGTTGAGATAAGTGTGCAGGATTAACTACGTTGAAAGTAAGACATGCAGCAGGAGTTACGCCGGAGTCATGATAATGATCACGTTAGGAGTTCGAGAGCTCGACGGAAGTTCGGACAATCGTCGGAGGTTCTACGGGAACAAATCCGAGAAGTCCATAAGCTTGCCAAAGAAGCTTGTCGGAACTCGCCAAGTGTATCGTCGCAAGTCCAGGAGTTTGCCGAAAGTCCGCAGGAGAATCACCGAGGGTTCATTGGATGATCGACGGAAGTTTGCCGGAAACTCGCCGGAAGAAGCGATTGACGCACCAGAGCAAGCTGCAGAAATTGTCTTAGGATTTATCGTAGTTAGCACAATGATTAAGTTGAAAATCGGAGGTGATCCCATTAGCTTAATCGTGAGGCAATTGGGCCCTTGAAAAACCCAAATTGGGCCGAATCGATCTACCCATTCGGACCCTGATTGCTGTGGGAGGTGCAACCGCCCAAGCCAGGAGGTAGCACCGCCTGGGCTAAGTCTCCCAGGGAGACTGGGCGGTGCAACCGCTCCAGCCAGGAGGTGCAACCGCCTGGGCTCAATCTCCAAGCGAGACTGGGCGGTGCAACCTCTCCTGACAAGAGGTAGCACCGCCTGAGCTCGGTCTTCGAGCTTTGGCAAGCGGTGCAACCGCCCCAGTCAGGAGGTGCAACCGCCTGAGCTTGGTCTTCGAGCTCTGGCCGAGAGGTGCAACCACCCCTGATAGAGGTGGCACCGCCCAGAGGCTCAGTCTTCGAGCTCTGCCAGGCGGTGCAACCGCCCCAATCAGGAGGTGCAACCGCCTGATCCCGGAATTTCGGGAATTGACAGTTTTGAGCTCCAAATTTGAACTGGGTTGGGGCCTATAAATACCCCACCCATTCAGCACTGAAAGGTAGCTACTTACACTCGAAATCTTGATATCTTTCTGTGATTCTTAGAGCTCAAAATTGTTGTAAAGGCCAAAAGTTCTCCTCCCTCTGTTCTTCAAAGTTTTGAGTTGTAAAGAGAGGAGAGAAAATTTCTGTAAGGGTTGTCTCCTAAGCCCGTCAAAAGGAGTGAAACTGTAAAAGGGTGGTTGGCCTTTGCCTACTGAAGGAAGGCCTCTGGTTGACGTCGGTGACCTCGTCGGTGGAGGAAGCCAAAAGTGGAGTAGGTCAAGATTGACCGAACCACTCTAAATCTCGGTTTGCATTTACTTTGAGCGTTTTATCTTTACTGCAAACCTCCTAAATAGCTACTGCCTTCTGCGCTTTTACGAACGAGTTTCTAAGTTCAGAGCTTTCCGAATCTGCGTCTAAACGTAAATCGGCTTTTTCGTACGATCATTACATTTCAGTTTACGTTTACATTTTGATTTCAATCATAACTACAAACTGCCTTCTGCGCATTTATAAAACATATCTCGAAGTTCAGTATCTTCAAAATTGACATTTAGACGTAAACCGATTTTATCGTACGAATGTCGCATTTCAGTTTGTGCTTGCATTCTAATTTTCATCATAAACTGCAAACTGCCTTTGTAGATTTACTTTAACGTCATCTCGCTTGATCTTATGTTAAAGTAATCTTAGAATCGGCTTTTACATCGAAATCATTTTTTATCAAACGAACGCAGCTTTCGATTTTAATCACTGAAAAATTTCCGTTGCACTAATTCACCCCCCCCCCCTCTTAGTGCTCTTGATCCTAACAATTGGTATTA
This sequence comes from Musa acuminata AAA Group, assembly GCF_036884655.1. Taxonomy (NCBI): domain Eukaryota; kingdom Viridiplantae; phylum Streptophyta; class Magnoliopsida; order Zingiberales; family Musaceae; genus Musa; species Musa acuminata. The sequence continues at coordinate 16,647,605 of NC_088344.1, read as the reverse complement.
GAGCGGGGTTAACTCTCAAACGGATTAAAACCCAAGAGAGATGGCTTACGCCGAAAATCAAGAGGCCCATTCTATTACACGTCCACCCATGTTCAATGGGACGGACTACACCTATTGGAAGACCCGAATGAGGATCTTTCTTATTTCTATGGATTTTGAACTTTGGAATCTTGTCGAAAACGGTTTTTCGAAGTCTTCTCTTCCAATGATCGATTGGAATGATTTGGAGAAGAAGGCTTTCGCTCTTAATGCAAAGGCTATGAATGCCTTATTTTGTACACTTGATAAAAACGAGTTTAACCGTGTTTCAACTTGTGAAACCGCATTTGATATTTGGCACACACTCGAAGTGACTCACGAAGGCACAAGTAGAGTGAAAGAGTCAAAAATCAATCTTCTGTTACATTCTTTCGAACTTTTCCGGATGAAGCCGAGTGAAAACATTGACGACATGTTTACCCATTTCACGGATGTCGTCAACGGTCTAAAAGGACTCGGAAAAAGTTTTTCGGATTTTGAGCTCGTAAATAAGATTCTAAGATCCCTTCCTAAAAGTTGGGATCCTAAAGTCACTACTATTCAAGAGGCAAAAGATCTACGCAACTTTCCTCTTGAAGAACTAATCGGGTCATTAATGACCTACGAGATGACTTGTAAAGCTCATGAAGAGCAAGAAGACATCCTTCCAAAGAACAGGAAGGATATAGCACTTAAAACTTCAGAAGGCCACTTGAGAGAAAACTCAAGTGATGAGGACTGTGATGATGACTTGGCACTTCTAACAAGAAAATTTAAAAAATTCTTTAAAAGAAACAAGTTTAAGAATGACACAAAAAATAAACTTGAACCCAAAAAGGACCAAGCTATTTGCAATGAATGCAAAAAGCCGGGACACTACAAGAGTGATTGTCCCCATGTCAAAAAGAGAACATCAAAGAAGAAGACGCTCAAAGCAACATGGGATGATTCAAGTGCGTCCGAAGAAGAGGAGTCCAACACCGAGCAAGTTGCTCATTACGCCTTAATGGCCATCGGAGAGGAGGTAACGAATTTAATAGATGCAGATTTATCTTTCGATGAATTATTAAATGCCTTCCATGACTTATTTGATGAATGCAAGATTATCAATAGAAAATATAAATTGCTAAAAAATAAGCATAATAGTCTTACTTGTGATTTTGATAAGTTAAAAACTAAATATCATGATAGTTTAAATTCCTGCATCAAATGCCATGATCTAGAAACTCTCCAAAAAGAAAACTTGCTACTTAAGGACACCTTGAAGAAATTCGAGGTTGGTAGCAAGTCATTGAACATGATCCTTGCAAACAAGGGTCACGTTCCTAAAAGAAGTGGAATTGGATTTGTGAGAAGTTCTCACCAAAATCCAACCACCTTCATAAAAGGCACCATCTTACATGTTCGACACCAAAACAAATGCAACTTTTGTTGCAAATTTAGACACAAGACGCATTATTGTCCATTCAAGAAAATTAGTCCAAACAAATTGATTTGGGTTCCTAAAGGAACCGTGATAAATTCTATGCAACATGATAGACAATATAGATCTATTTGTGAGGCACCCAAAAGCAAATGGGTACCTAAAAATCATCCTTTCTTGTAGAAAACTAAACCATCACAAGCTAGGAGCAAGAGATGGTACCTTGACAGTGGATGCTCAAGGCATATGACCGGAGATCCATCTCAATTCTCTAAGCTCACTAGCATAGACGAAGGCTATGTCACCTTCGGAGACAACAACAAGGGTAAAATCACTGGCAAAGGAACCATAGGTAACAAATCCAACTTCTTTATTGAAGATGTTTTGTTAGTTGATGGTTTAAAACATAACCTCTTGAGCATTAGTCAATTATGTGATAAAGGATATATTGTCAGATTTGAATCTAATGCTTGCATCATTGAAAAACCACACAAAAACATATCTATGATTGCATTGAAACAAAATAACGTATACACTATTGACATCAATGATTTGTGTAATGAAATGTGCTTTTCTGTTTTGAATGAGGATGCTTGGATATGGCATAGAAGATTAGGTCATGCTAGCATGAAACTAATCAATCAAATATCATCTAAAGAACTTGTAAGAGGAATTCCTCATATCAAGTTCATCAAAGATAATGTATGTGATGCTTGCCAATTAGGTAAACAAATTAAGGGTAGTTTCAAATCTAAGAATCAAGTAAGCACCTCTAGGCCCTTACAATTGATCCATATGGACTTGTTCGGACCAATCTCCACATCAAGCCTAGGAGGTAGCAAATACGCCTTCGTCATCGTGGATGACTATAGCAGATATACATGGACTTACTTCTTAAAACAGAAAAGTGAATGCCTTAGATATTTTACCAAGTTTTGTAAACTTGTTCAGAATGAGAAAGGTTCCATGATTTCGTCAATTAGAAGTGATCATGGTGGTGAATTTTAAAACCATGATTTCCAGGAATTTTGTGAACTCAATAGATACAACCATAATTTCTTTACTCCTAGAAATCCTCAGCAAAATGGAGTAGTAGAAAGAAAAAATCAAAATTTACAAGAAATGGCAAGAACCATGTTGAATGAACACAACCTACCCAAATATTTTTGGGTCGAAGCCGTAAATACTACATGCTATATTTTGAATAGAGTTCTAGTAAGACCCCTACTAACCAAAACTCCCTATGAGTTATGGAACAACAAAAAACCCAATGTTTCATATTTTAAAGTCTTTGGGTGTAAATGTTTTATCTTGAATGAAAACGATAACCTAGGAAAATTTGATGCTAAATCCGATGAAGGAATCTTTCTTGGTTATTCTTCGGTTTCTAAAACCTTTCGTATCTTCAATAAAAGAACTTTAATTATCGAAGAATCCATTCATGTTGTTTTCAATGAGATTTCTGAAATCAAGAAAAATGATTTTGATGATGATGTTAATTTTGATTCCTTGAATTTAAATGAAACCCCTTCTCCAACTAGCAACTTGGATGCATCCACTTCCGAAACATCCTTACCCAAGGATTGGAAGTATGTAGATGCTCATCCCAAGGAGCTAATTTTAGGAGACATGTCAAAGGGGGTTCAAACATGATCTTCTCTTAAAAATTTTTGTACGAACGCCGCCTTTCTCTCCCAAATTGAACCCAAATGTGTTGACGAAGCCATGAAAGATGATTCATGGATTATCGCAATGCAAGATGAATTGAATCAATTTGAGAGAAATGAGGTGTGGAAGCTTGTTCCTAGGCCAAATGACCATTTAGTTATTGGTACTAAATGGGTCTTCAGAAACAAGCAAGATGAAAATGGTATCATGGTTAGAAACAAGACTAGATTAGTGGCCAAAGGTTTCAACCAAGAAGAAGGTATCGATTATGAAGAAACCTTCGCTCCTGTGGCTCGATTGGAAGCCATAAGGATGCTCCTTGCCTACGCTAGTAGTAATAATTTTAAGCTGTTTCAAATGGATGTTAAAAGCGCTTTTCTAAATGGCTTTATCTCCGAAGAAGTTTATGTTGAACAACCTCCTGGATTTGAAAATAATAGCCTCCCTAATCATGTGTTTAGATTAACTAAAGCTCTCTATGGTTTAAAACAAGCCCCAAGGGCTTGGTATGAGAGACTTAGTTCTTTTCTTATCGAAAATAATTTCACAAAAGGCAAGGTTGATACTACATTGTTCATCAAGAATTTTGAAAATAATTTTCTCATTGTTCAGATTTATGTTGATGATATTATCTTTGGCTCTACGAATGAATCTCTTTGTGAATCTTTTGCTAAAACTATGAGTCTTGAATTCGAAATGAGCTTAATGGGAGTATTAACATTCTTCTTAGGCTTGCAAATCAAACAACTAAGCAATGGCATCTTTATTAGTCAAACTAAATATGCTATGAATTTATTAAAAAAGTTTAATATGAACAACTCAAAGGCTATTAACACTCCTATGAGCACCTCCACTAAGTTAAAAATTGATGAAAGTGGAGAAAGCTTCGATCAAAAAACTTATAGGGGTATGATAGGAAGTTTACTTTACCTCACTGTAACCAGACCAGACATCATGTTCAGTATAGGACTTTGTGCTAGATTTCAATCAAACCCTAAGATATCTCATCTTAAAGTAGTTAAAAGAATACTTAGATATCTTAATGGTACCACAAATCTAAGATTATGGTACCCAAAATCAAAGAATTTTGAGTTAATTGCTTATGCTGATGCGGACTTTACTGGCTGTAAACTAGATAGAAAAAGCACATCAGGATCATGTCAATTTTTAGGACATGCCCTTATTTCCTGGTCATCTAAGAAACAAAACTCGGTTGCACTATCAACAACCGAAGCTGAATATATTGCAGCAAGTGCATGCTGTGCCCAAGTTGTATAGATGAAAAACACCTTAGAAGATTACAAAGTTAATCTTAAAAATATTCCCATTCAATGTGATAACACAAGTGCAATATGCTTGACCAAGAATCCTATACAACACTCAAGAACAAAACACATTGATATTAGACATCACTTTATACGAGATCATGTTACTAATCATGACGTAACCATAGAGTTCATTGATACTAAACATCAACTAGCTGACATTTTTACAAAACCTCTAAGTGAAGAACAATTTGATTTCATAAGAAGAGAATTAGGAATGTTGATGTGTCCGAATAGATAAACTAGACAAAATTATTTTTCGGACTTTATTGAATAATCAAATCACTTGATTGTCATGTGTTGAAATGTTTTGTCTTCATAATTGTATTTGAAAAACTATAGCATGAAAGAATTCATCTCATTTTCGGATTCGCTTAACAGTTGGAATGACAAAAATCAAATACACTCTTATGAAAAATATTTTTTTCCGAAATGGATTTGATAAAATAACTTTCCTCCTTCATGCACAAATGATTATAACAAAAAGGAGAAAAAGTATTCAAAGCATTATACGTATCATGCCTTCCTTTATATGCTTGGTAACTTGCTTATATTGTTCTCTTGGTATCACATCTATCATGCTTTTTGTTGATGACAAAGGGGGAGAAATATATGAATTGATGCTATAAACACTGATGCTATGATTATACCATGCTTGCATCATCAAGAGATATATGAACAGATGCCATATATAGAAATGCAACACTTGCTAAAATGTGTACATCTGCTAAAATATTTGAAATATGTACATCATGTAATGATATCAAAATCTTACTTCATAGCTTTACATGTTGATATCTTACAATATGATGAATTGTTACAATTACAATCATTCAAAATTGTTATGTAAGAATGAATGTCAAGCCTTGACATCATCTTTAGAAATGTCACTTGAATTCTTAGGTCTTAAATTCAAGAATGACTTATCTCAAGTATGGCATGTAGACAGGGGGAGTTAAGGTTAACTCCATTATCAATTGATTGTCATCATCAAAAAGGGGGAGATTGTTGAATCTCGGAATTTGATGATGAAATCAATTGTCATTTGTTGTCTAACCTATATGTTGAGATAAGTGTGCAGGATTAACTACGATGAAAGTAAGACATGCAATAGGAGTTGCGCCGGAGTCATGATAATGATCACGTTGGGAGTTCGAGAGCTCGACGGAAGTTCGGATAGTCGTCGGAGGTTCTGCGGGAACAAATTCGAGAAGTCCATAAGCTTGCCAAAGAAGCTTGTCGGAACTCGCCAAGTGTATCGTCGTAAGTCCAGGAGTTTGCCGGAAGTCCGTAGGAGAATCACCGAGGGTTCATCGGATGATCGACGGAAGTTCGCCGGAAACTCGCCGGAAGAAGCGATTGACGCACTAGAGCAAGCTGCAGAAATTGTCTTAGGATTTATCGTAGTTAGCACAATGATTAAGTTGGAAATGGGAGGTGATCCCATTAGCTTAATCGTGGGGCAATTGGGCCCCTAAAAAACCCAAATTGGGCCGAATGGATCTACCCATTCGGACCCTGATTGTTGTGGGAGGTGCAACCGCCCAAGCCAGGAGGTAACACCGCTTGGGCTAAGTCTCCCAGGGAGACTGGGCGGTGCAACCGCCCCAGCCAGGAGGTGCAACCGCCTGGGCTTAGTCTCCAAGCGAGACTGGGCGGTGCAACCTCTCCTGATAGGAGGTAACACCGCTTGAGCTCGGTCTTCGAGCTCTGGCAAGCGGTGCAACCGCCCCAGTTACGAGGTGCAACCGCCTGAGCTCGGTCTTCGAGCTCTGGCAGAGAGGTGCAACAGCCCCTGACAGAGGTGGCATCGCCCAGAGGCTCAGTCTTCGAGCTCTGCCAGGCGGTGCAACCGCCCCAGTCAAGAGGTGCAACCGCCTGATCCCGAAATTTCGGGAATTGACAGTTTTGAGCTCCAAATTTGAACTGGGTTGGGGCCTATAAATACCCCACCCATTCAACGCTGAAAGGTAGCTACTTACACTCGAAATCTTGATATCTTTCTGTGATTCTTAGAGCTCAAAATTGTTGTAAAGGCCAAAAGTTCTCCTCCCTCTGTTCTTCAAAGTTTTGAGTTGTAAAGAGATGAGAGAAAATTTCTGTAAGGGTTGTCTCCTAAGCCTGTCAAAAGGAGTAAAACTGTAAAAGGGTGGTTGGCCTTCGCCTATTGAAGGAAGGCCTCTAGTTGACGTCGGTGACCTCGTTGGTGGAGGAAGCCAAAAGTGGAGTAGGTCAAGATTGACCGAACCACTCTAAATCTCGGTTTGCATTTACTTTGAGCATTTTATCTTTACTGCAAACCTCCTAAATAGCTACTGCCTTCTACGCTTTTACGAACAAGTTTCTAAGTTCAGAGCTTTCCGAATCTGCGTCTAAACGTAAATCGGCTTTTTCGTACGATCATTACATTTCAGTTTACGTTTACGTTTTGATTTCAATCATAACTGCAAACTGCCTTCTGTGCATTTATAAAACATATCTAGAAGTTCAGTATCTTCAAAATTGACATTTAGACGTAAACCGGTTTTATCGTACGAACGTCGCATTTCAGTTTGCGCTTGCATTCTAATTTTCATCATAAACTGCAAACTGCCTTTGTAGATTTACTTTAACATCATCTTGCTTAATCTTAAGTTAAAGTAATCTTAGAATCAGCTTTTACATCGAAATCATTTTTTATCAAACTAACGCAGCTTTCGGTTTTAATCGCTGAAAAATTTCCGCTGCACTAATTCACCCCCCCCCCCTCTTAGTGCTCTTGATCCTAACAGTTTTCACATCCATCTGCTAGATCTCATAATCATAGTGTGCTGTAATAGCCAACAGAATTCTGATGTAATTCAGCATTGCTACGGGTGAGAAGGTTTCGTCGTAGTCAACACCTTGCCTTTGATGATACCCCTTAGCCACTAGCCTTGCTTTATAGGTCTCTACCTTTCCATCTACTCCGATCATTTTCTTAAAGATCCACTTGCAACCGATGGGTACAATACCTTCGGGCATATCAACTAGGTTCCAAACCTTGTTGGAGTACATAGAATCCATCTTAGAATTCATGGCTTCTTGCCACTTCCCGGAGTCTATACTCATAATAGCCTCCTCGTAGGTCTGAGGATCAATATCCTCAACATCCTCTCCTCTTATATGTCCCACATATCTCTCAGGAGGATGGGATACTCTATCAGACCTGCGTAAAGTTGAAACTTGAGTATTTGGTACCTGAACAGACTCGGGCTGTAGAGTGGTGCTTGAGCTTGGTTCTCCAACCTCGCTCAACTCTATCATTCTCCCACTATCTTCGCCAAGAATATGTTCCTTCTCAAGGAACACTGCTCTCTTAGCTACAAAGATCTTTTGGTCCTCGAGATGATAGAAATAATACCCACAAGTTTCCTTGGGGTATCCCATAAATTTGCATCGCTCTGTCCTCGATTCTAACTTATCGGGTTTGTGTCTTTTAACGTGGGTAGGGCAGCCCTAAATCTTAACAACCTTAAGATCAGGCTTCTTCCCTTTCCATATCTCATATGGTGTAAATACTACCGACTTAGTTGGAACTCTGTTCAGAAGGTAAGCTGCGATCTCTAGGGCATATCCCTAAAGTAAGATGGGTAGGTCAGTGAAACTCATCATGGACCGTACCATATCTACTAGCATATGATTTCTCCTTTCAGAGACACCATTGAACTGAGGTGTATAAGGAGGTGTCCATTGGGATAATATCCCATAGTCCTTGAGGAACTGAGTAAACTCTGTACTTAAGTACTCACCTCCTCGATCTGATCGAAGAGATTTGATACTCTTTCCGGTCTGGTTCTCCACCTCATTCTTATACTCTCTGAATTTTTGAAAGGCCTCGGACTTGTACTTCATTAAGTACACATATTCATACCTTGAAAAATCATCAGTAAAGGTAATGAAGTAGGAGTAACCACCAATGGCATGAGTTGACATGGGTCCACATACATCACTATGTATGAGTTCCAACAACTCAGTGGCTCTCTCTCCAGTTCCACTAAATGGAGAGTTGGTCAGTTTTCCATGAAGGCAAGGCTCGCAAGTTGCATATGACACATAATCGAATGGATCTAGATATCTATCATTTAGCAACTTTTGAATCCTTCTTTCATGGATGTGACATAGCCTACAATGCCATAGGTATACACTGTTCATCTCATCTCGTTTCCTCTTGGACACATTTACATTCATGAATATACCTGAAGCTTCATCAAGCTTTTGTTTCGCCCTTTCTGCAAGGTACTCTTTGTAGTTCCTCTTCCAGTGCCCATTTTTGCCATTGTGAAAACATTGGCCTTTGTCCTGTTAGGATCGGAGCGGCACTAAGAGGGGGGGGGGGGGGGGGTGAAATAGTGCAGCGGATTAAAATAATGGTTTTCGACAAATCTTTCGTACGATAAGAATGGAACTTGAAAAGCTTAACTTGAAAGCGTATTTTTAAAGTTGCACAGCAAAGGTAATAAGGAACTAAAGCATGTAAGAAGGTTTGCAGTAATGTAAATAGCAATAATGAAATGCAAACCAGAGATCACGCCGATTTTAGAGTGGTTCGGTCAAATGACCTACATCCACTTGCGAGGCCCCTCTTCGATGAGGCTCCCACCTTCCACTAGCAAATCTCTTGAAATGGAAGGGCAAATACCCCTCTTAAAACCTTTTACAAGCAGTTCAACCTTTTACAAGCAGTTCAACCTCTTACAAATTTTCAGCAAGAAAGAAGGAGGAGAACTCGCTAGCAAATTGAAAACAAGAAAGGCAAAGACTCTTCTAAGACTTTTCTCTCAATCACTTGCTGCTCAAAGAGTTGTATTCTCAGTTGAGACTTGAGGGGTATTTATAGGCCTCAAGAGGATTCAAATTTGGGCTCCAAAAAATTTGAATTCTCTTATGTTCCCGATGCTAGCGGTGCCACCGCCCAGCGCTCGGGTGTTGGACGGTGCAACCGCCCAGCCCAGGAGGTGTCACCGCCCAGCTCTCGGGTGCTGGGCGGTGCCACCGCCCAGCCAGACGGTGCCATCGCCTGGCTCTCCGATTCACTGGTTTGGCTTAATTTTAGCCAAACCAAATCTGACTTTGGGCCTAGTTGGCCCCTAACCAGGATATAGGATTATCTCTTAATCCTAATCCTAATTACAAGTGAACTACATAACAAAAAAACCATCCTAAGCAAGTTTTCAACCGCGAACGTCGAGTCTTGTTCCGGCGAGCTTTCCGACAAACTTCTTCCGACAGACTCCCTACAAGCTCTCGATCTTGTGATGACTTTAACGAGTAGCCGAGCCTTCTCGGTGATCTCCGTGAACCTCCGACGATCTCTTTGGCGAACCTCCAAAAATTCCGATAGGTTCCCGATTTCTTCTCGGTTGGTTCCGGCAACATCTCCGACGATTCTTCGGACTCTTAAATGTGCATCGATCTTGACTCCGGTATTCTTGCTTTGTATTTTCTGGTTATCGTAGTTACTCCTGCACACTTAACTCAATAATATGGATTAGATCAATTAACCCATCAATTGATTTTATCATCAAAATCCGAGATTCAACAATCTCCCCCTTTTTGATGATGACAATCAATTGATGACGGAGTTAAACATAACTCCCCCTATCTATATGCCATATTATGAGAAGATAAAAAACACTTAAATTCCATCCCATTGGATTCAAGCATAACCCGATAAGTTCTAATCGTAGAGCTTATCGTAATCCTCATTAAACAATAGTAAGTACGAAACTTCGATGAAAATCATAAGTTAAATGATAAGGGACGAATTTACTTCGATAGAAGATAAAGATTTTCAATATAAATTTCATGATATAGATGTAAGGCATGCTTTCAATATGATCAATCAATCTTGTGATATTTTCAAAGATTTTGTAAGGCATATAAGACATTTACATCACACAAGCTTTTATAATTCATATAAGTCATGCTATCGATATGGTATAAGTCATCACTTAGTCATCACTTCTCCCCCTTTGTCATCAACAAAAAGAGACAAGCCAGTTAATTGATGATCATAGAATTCGCTAAAAATGATCATTGAATCATTAAAAAAGTTTAGCATTTAATAGTAAACAAAATTCATCATTCAAATTTGCCAGAAATAGTTTATCCAAAAGAAATCATCATTTATGCAGATCAAAACAGTAGTTATCTAAAAGGAAGTATCAGTTATCGTTCAAACGATGACAAACTTTGAATTTGTTGTTAAAAGTAAACAGAACAGAATAAAAAGATACATCAATTTAATCCTTAGGAGGTAATCCACAATGCTGATACATGATATCTATTTTTTCATTCATTTGTCGTAGTGTCTTCAAATTTTCAACTTGTTGATTTTGAATTTGTTCTTGCTGTGATTTGAGTTGATCTTGCTGGAATTTGATCTGAGACAGTTCCGCCATAATGAGATCTTTAGAGGAGGAAACAGGAGCTGAAGGTGCTGCGCCAAAGGGATTAGGAGGAGGAGATTCATTTCCCCTAAGAATTGGTGTTTCGGGGTGTTCTATTGGTGGAGGAATTGGATCAGTCCTTCTAGGCTGCCTAACCCATATGTCATTGCTAAATGTGCACCTAAGTCTTTTCAGTAGGTTTTTATTTATTATGTTATATCGATCACTTTGAATAGTTTCTTCATCCGGTGGGATGCAAATGTCATAGGCATGAGGAAATCTAGTGATTAATCCCCCATATGACAACATAGTATCTTTAGCCATAATATCCTTCATGTGTTGTCGAATTGAGTACCCAAAATAATTATGCTGACCGGTCATAATCCAATACATGGTACTTATCTCTATTTGACTTATTTCGTCAAGATGAAATTGTTTAGGGAATATGATGCTTGTGATAATGTGATGAAGAATTTTAGAGTTGAATGGCAGTAAGTGTTCACAGCTCTTGGGTAGGAGGCCAAGGTTTGGATTTGCAAAAATTGTTTCTGCAGCTTCGGTATAGGTTGCTCCTATTGTGTTGGCGTCCCATTTACCTTTAAAATAGCATCCCCTATCTTTTTCAGTTATGCCAATTAGCTCACAAATAGTGCTGTCAAATATTCTAATGGGTGTTTCTAGAAGGTAAGTGCTTAGGCTATCGTTGTCCACATATAGGTTGGCATAAAACAATATAACTAACCGCGGATAGATTGGTTCATCTATTTGTAGTAGAGGTAGAGCTTCTAGGTGTGCAAACCACCTAATGGGTTCTAAGTCCCCTAGTTCATCCAAATCAACGTATTTTTCCTTATGGATACATCGTGTTTCAAATTTTGAAAAGCTAAGGGCTACCTCTTTTGATCTAAAAAGATCATGGTCATATGAATCTCCTTCAATCCTTTTTCCTTTTGATCTCTTAGGAGCCATTATCTAGACAAGATGATGATGAAATTGTGAAAAATAAGCAAGGGAAAGAGAAAAGAAAAGAGGGATTTCAAGTGTTACCTTATGGAGATTAGGTTGAGAGATGGAGAGCTTGGACCACCAAGAATCCTTCTCCAATGCTTCTAAGAGTTAGAATGAGGGTTAGGGGGAATGGGAGAGGGCTTTTGTTAGGATCGGAGCGGCACTAAGAGGGGGGGGGGTGAATTAGTGCAGCGGATTAAAACTTCGGTTTTAAAAAAATCTTCGTACGATAAAAATCGGAATCGGAAGTAATTAACTTGAAAGCATATTCGCAAAGTTGAGCAGCAAAGATAATGATGAAACAAAGCAAGTAAGAAGGTTTGCAGTAATGTAAATGACAATAAGAAATGCAAACCAGAGATTACGCCATTTTTAAAGTGGTTCGGTCAAGTGACCTACATCCACTTGCGAGGCCCCTCTTCGATGAGGCTCCCACCTTCCACTAGCAAATCTCTTGAAAGGGAAGGGTGAATACCCCTCTTACAACTTTTACAAGCGGTTCACTCTCTTACAGATTTTCAGCAAGAAAGAAGGAGGTGAACACTAGCAAATTGAAAACAAGACTATCTAAGACTTTTCTAGGGCCTTTCTCTCAAACACTTGCTGCTCAAAAAGTTGTAATCTCAGCTGAGATTTGAGGGGTGTTTATAGGCCTCAAGAGGATTCAAATTTGGGCTCCAAATTTGAATTCTCGTGGAGTTCCCGATGCTGGCGGTGCCACCGCCTGTCAGTGGCGGTGCCACCGCCTGTCCGTGTCAGGCGCTAACATTGCTGGGCAGTGCCACCGCCCAGCCCAAGCGGTGCTACCGCCCAGCTCTTGAGCACTAGGCGGTGCCACCGCCCAGCCCAGGAGGTGCCACCGCCCGGCTCTCGGGTGCTGGGCGGTGCAACCGCCCAGTCTGGCAGTGCCACCGCTAGACTCTTTGGTTGACTTGGTTTGGCTTTAAACTTAGCCCAAACCAAGTCTAATTTTGGGCCCAGTTGGCCCTTAACTAGGATATAGGATTATCTCTTAATCCTAATCCTAATTATAAGTTAACTACATAACAAAACACATCCTAAGTAATTTTTAACTGCGAGCGTCAAGTCTTGATCCGGCGAGCTTTCCGACGAACTTTTTCCGACGGACTCCCAGCAAGCTCCCGAACTTTGTGATGACTTTAATGAGCAGCCGAGCCTTCTCGTTGATCTCCGTGAACCTCTGACGATCTCTTCGGCGAACTTTCAAAAATTTCGACAGGTTCCCGATTTTTTCTTGGTTGGTTCCGGTAGCATCTCCGACGATTCTTCGGACTCTTAAACGTCCATCGAACTTGACTCTGGTATCATTGCTTTGTGTTTTCTGGTTATCGTAGTTAATCCTACACACTTAACTCAATAATATGGATTAGATCAAATAACACATCAATTGATTTTATCATCAAAATCCGAGATTCAACAATCTCCCCCTTTTTGATGATGACAATCAATTGATGACGGAGTTAAACATAACTTCCCCTATCTATATGTCATATTATGAGAAGATAAAATACTTAAATTCCATCCCATTGAATTCAAGCATAAACCGATAAGTTCTAATCGTATAACTTATCGTTGTTCTCATTAATTATAATGTAAATGCGAAACTTCAATCTTTTTCATGTCGAAAGATAAGAGACAAATTTTACTATTACAAATGATTTTCAACATGGATTTCATGATTATACATTTTAGACACGCATTCAATATGATCAATCGATTGTGCGATATACTCAAAGATTAAGCAAGTCACATAAGACATTCATGTCACATTAGCTTATGTAAGTCGTCACTTTTCTCCCCCTTTGTCATCAACAAAAAGGAAAGAATAATCCTTTGAAAAATTCATCAATACAAGTTTACCAAAAATACTTATCCAGAATTCAGCTTAAAAGGAAAAAGATCAGCATTCTATCAGAAGCATATATCTAGAATTTTAAATATGCATTTAAGAAGAAGGTTCAGATTTTGTTCAAAAGATGACCCGCTCGGAACATGAGATTAAGAGTAAAACATAACATAATACAAAGATACATCAATCCGTAGGAGGAAACCCAAAGTGCTGATATATAACATTTATTTTTTGATTTAGTTGTCGTAGCTCCTTTAAAATTTCAAGTTGCTGGAGTTGAATTTGTTCTTGCTGCGATTTGAGTTGGTCTTGTTGGAATTTGATCTGAGATAGTTCTGCCATAATGTTTCCTTCAGAGGATGAAATAGGAGCTGGAGGCGCTGCATCAAAGGGACTAGGAGGAGGAGATTCATTTCCCATTAATATTGGTGTTTCTGGTTGTTCTATTGGTGGAGGAATAGGATCTGTCCTTCTAGGTTGCCTTATCCATATTCCATTGTGAAATATGCACCTAAGTCTCTTCAGTAGATTTTTATTGATGACATTATATCTATTACTCTGAAGTGTTTCTTCATCGGGTGGGATGCAAATGTTATAGGCATGAAGAAATCTAGTGATTAACCCCCCATATGGCAACATAAGATCTTTAGCTGTAATGTCCTGCATGTGTTGCCGTATAGAGTATCCAAAATAATTTTGTTGACCAGTCATGATCCAATACATGGTGCTTATCTCTATTGTACTCAATTCATCAAGATGATATTGCTTAGGGAATAGTATGCTTGTCATGATATGATGAAGAATCTTAGAGTTAAAAGGTAGTAAGTGTTCATAACTCTTGGGTATTATTCCGAAGTTTGAGTTTGCAAAAATGGTTTCGATAGCTTCGGCGTAGGTTGCTCCTATTATATTAACATCCCATTTTCCTCTAAAATAGCAGCCCCTATCTTTTTCAGTGATGCCGATAAGTTCACAAATAGAATTATCAGAAATCCTAATTTGTGTTCCTAAGACGTAAGAACTTAGGCTATCGTTATCTACCCATAGGTTTGCATAAAAGAGCTTAACTAATCTAGGATAAACTGGTTCATCTATTTGTAAGAGAGGTAGAGCCTCCAGATGAGCAAACCACCTAATAGGTTCCAAATCTCCTAGTTCATCAAGATCAACGTATTTTCCCTTATGAACATATCTTTTTTCAAAATTTGGAAACCTAAGGGCGTCTTCTTTGGATCTAAAAAGATTATGGTCATATGAATCTCCTTCAATCCTCTTCCCTTTTGATCTCTTAGGAGGCATTTTCTAGACAAAATGATAAGAGAAATATGAATTGTAATGAATAGATGAAACAAGAAGAGAGTGTAGGGAAGATTTTACCTTATAGAGTGTTTTTGAGATGATGGAGAGTTTGGACCAATAAAATTCCTTCTCCAAGGTCTGTAGAAGTTAGAATGAGAGATTGAGAGAATTTGGGAGGGTTGGAGCAGAGGTTCCACAGGTTGGGGGCGGTGTCACCGCCGGCCCTATCCCTCTCGGGTTTAAAAGGGCTCTCGGGCGGTGCCACCGCCTGAACAAGCGGTGCCACCACCTAGCGCCCGAGCGCTCAAGCGGTGCTACCACCGATTCTGACGGTGCCACCGCTGGCTGGCCGCGGAAGAAGAAAAATTTCTTCCTTCTTGATTTCCAGAGTTCTTTGACGTAAGCAAAGGTTGAGATATTGAGTCGTAATTTAATATATCATTTGAAATCGAAAGAAAAGGATGATATCAAATCCACAAACGAACGGAACAATGATAAGCCATTCTACATTCAAACGTTTTATTCTAAGGGACAATTTAACATGCCTAGTTCCCTTCTAATAAATTCAAATTGGTCTTCATTTAGGGCTTTTGTAAATATATCTGCTAATTGATGCTTTGTGTCAATGAATTCTAGAACAACATCATTGTTAAGGACATGATCGCGTATGAAATGATGCCTAACGTCGATGTGCTTAGTTCTAGAATGCTGAATTGGATTTTTAGTAAGACATATAGAACTAGTATTATCACATTTTATGGGAATGTTTTTAAAGTGAATTCCATAGTCTTCTAATGTGTTTTTCATCCATACAACTTGTGCACAGCATGCACTGGCAGCAATGTATTCGGCTTCTGCCGTAGATAGTGCTACTGAATTTTATTTCTTGAAAGTCCAAGAAACAAGTGCATGTCCTAAAAATTGGCATGTTCCGGATGTACTTTCTCTATTTATCCTACATCCGCCAAAATCGGCATCCGCATAAGCTATTAAATCAAAATTTTCAGATTTTGGATACCATAAACCTAAATTCGGAGTACCTTTAAGATACCTAAATATTCTTTTAACACTTTTAAGATGAGATAATTTAGGATTTGATTGAAACCTAACACAAAGTCCTACACTAAACATGATATCCGGTCTAGTTGCGGTAAGGTAGAGTAGACTACCTATCATTCCCTTATATGTTTTTTGATCGAAATTTTCACTATTTTCATCCATATCTAACTTAGTCGCTGTACTCATAGGGGTGTTTATTGCTTTTGAATTATCCATGTTAAATCGTTTTAATAATTCTAACGTATATTTAGATTGGTTAAGAAATATACCATCCTTGAGTTGTTTGATTTGTAATCCTAAAAAGAAGGTTAATTCCCCCATTAAACTCATTTTGAATTCATGACTCATAGATTTGGCAAATGATTCACATAGTGATTCATCTGAAGAGCCAAAAATAATATCGTCAACATAAATTTGCACAATAAGAAAATTATTTTCAAAATATTTAATAAACAATGTAGTATTGACCTTGCCTTTGGTAAAATTATTTAAAATAAGAAAGGAACTAAGCCTTTCATACCAAGCTCTAGGAGCTTGTTTCAAGCCATAGAGAGCCTTAGTCAATTTGAATACATGATTAGGAAAAAGAGTATTTTCAAATCCGGGAGGTTGTTCGACATATACTTCTTCGGAAATAAAACCATTCAAGAAGGCACTTTTGACATCCATTTGAAATAGTTTAAAATTATAACTACTAGCATAGGCAAGGAGTATCCTTATGGCTTCTAATCGAGCCACGGGAGCGAAGGTTTCTTCGTAATCGATACCTTCTTCTTGGTTGAAACCTTTGGCCACTAATCTAGCCTTGTTTCTAACCACGATACCATTTTCGTCTTGCTTGTTTCTAAAGACCCACTTAGTACCAATGACTAAATAGTCACTAGGTCTAGGAACAAGCTCCCACACCTTATTTCTCTCAAATTGATTCAATTCCTCTTGCATTGCAATAACCCAAAAATCATCTTTTATGGCCTCTTTAATGCACTTAGGTTCGATTTGAGAGAGGAAGGCGGCATTAGCACAAAAATTCTTGAAAGAGGAACGAGTTTGAACCCCTTTAGATGTATCCCATATAATTAGCTCCTTTGGATGAGCATCTACATACTTCCATTCCTTAGATAAGGAAATTTCGAAAGAAGGTGCATCCAAGTTGCTATTTTGAGGAGAGGGTTCATTTAAATTCAAATTATCAAAACCAAGATCATCATCAAAATCATTTTTCTTAAAATTTGAGACTTCATTAAAAACTACATGAATAGACTCTTCAATTACTAATGTTCTTTTATTAAAAACCCGAAAAGCTTTCGAAACGGAAGAATAACCAAGAAAGATGCCTTCATCGGATTTAGCGTCAAATTTTCCTAAGGCATCCCTTTCATTTAAAATAAAGCATTTACAACCGAAAACTTTAAAATAGGAAATATTTGGTTTTTTATTGTTCCATAATTCATAGGGAGTTTTTGATAAAGATGGTCTTATTTGGACTCTATTCATGATGTAGCAAGCCGTATTTACGGCTTCGGCCCAAAAATACTTAGGTAAACTATGTTCATTTAACATAGTTCTTGTCATTTCTTGTAGGTTTCTATTTTTTCTTTCAACTACCCCATTTTGTTGGGGATTTCTCGGAGTGGAGAAGTTATGATTGTATCCATTAACTTCACAAAAATTTTGAAAGTTATGGTTTTGAAATTCGCCACCATGATCACTTCGTATTGATGAAATCATGAAACCTTTTTCGTTTTGAGTGAGTTTGCAAAATTTAGAGAAACACTTGAAACAATCACTTTTGTGAGTTAAGAAATAGGTCCAAGTGTATCTAGAGTAGTCATCCACAATCACAAAAGCATATTTGCTTCCACCTAGACTTGTTGTATCAATTGGTCTAAATAAGTCTAAATGGATCAATTGTAACGGTCTAGTGGTGCTAATTTGATTTTTTGGTTTGAAGCTTGTCTTTATTTGTTTCCCTAGTTGACATGCGTCACATACCTTATCCTTAATAAACTTCATATTCGGAATCCCTCGTACCAATTCTAGAGATGAGATTTTAGATATTGTTTTCATGCTTGCATGGCCTAATCTCCTATGCCAAAGCCAAGCATCATCATTTACGACGGAGAAACACATTTCATTTCTTAGTTCATCAAGATTGATGGTATAGACATTATTTTGTTTTAAAGCAATCATAGTCATGTTATGATTTGGTTTTTCAATAATGCACATATTTGATTCAAATCTAATGATATAACCTTTATCGCATAATTGACTAATGCTCAATAGATTATGTTTCAATCCATCAACTAGTAACACATTATCAATGGAAAAACTTGATTTGTTACCTATGGTTCCCTTGCCAATGATTTTGCCTTTGTTGTTGTCTCCGAAGGTGACATAGCCTTCGTCCATGCTAGTGAGCTTGGAGAATCGGGATGGATCTCCGGTCATATGCCTTGAGCATCCACTATCAAGATACCATCTCTTGCTCCTAGCATGTGATGGTGTATGTTTCTACAAGAAGGAATTATTTTTAGGTACCCATTTACTTTTGGGTGCCTCAAAAACCAATCTAACTTGTTTATCATGTTGCATAGACTTGGTCATGGTTCCTTTAGGAACCCAAATCAATTTGTTCGGACTAATTTTCTTGAATGGACATTGGTAAGTTATATGTCCATATTTGCAACAAAAGTTACAATTGCTTTGGTGTTGAACATGTAAGATAGGACCTTTAATGAAAGTGGTTGGATTTTGGTGAGTGCTTCTCACAAATCCGATTCCACTCCTTTTAGGAACATGACCCTTATTTGTAAGGATCATGTTTAAGGACTTGCTACCGATCTCGAATTTCTTCAAGGTGTCCTTAAGTACTAAGTTCTCATTTTGGAGAGTTTCTAAATTATGGCATTTAGCACATGGAGCTAGACTATCATGATATTCAGTTTTTAATTTATCAAAAGCACAAGTAAGACTATCATGCTCCTTTCTTAGCAATTTGTATTTTCTACTAATTGTCTTACATTCATCAAATAACTCATGGAAGGCATTTAATAAATCATGATAAGGTAAATCTGCATTAATTAAATTAGTTACCTCTTCTTCGAAGGCCATTAGGGCGTAGTGAGCAACTTGCTCGGTGTTGGACTCCTCTTCTTCGGACGTGCTTGAGTCATCCCATGTTGCCTTGAGCGCCTTCTTCTTTGGTGTTTTCTTTTTGGCTTGAGGGCAATCGTTCTTGTAGTGTCCCGGTTTTTTGCATTCATAGCAAATTACTTGGTCCTTCTTTTGTTCAAATTTATTTTTGTATTATTTTTAAATTTGTTCTTCCTTAAATATTTTTTGAATTTTTGAGTCAAAAGTGCAATGTCATTGTCACTGTCCTCATCACTTGATGTTCCTTTCAAGTGGTCTTCTTGTGATTTGAGTGCCATATCTTTCCTGTTCTTTGGAAGGGGGTTCTCGAGCTCGTCATGAGCTTGATATGTCATTTCGTAGGTCATTAGAGACCCAATGAGTTCTTCAAGAGGGAATGTTTTAAGGTCTTTGGCCTCTTGAATGGCCGTAACTTTTGGATCCCAACTTTTAGGGAGGGATCTTAAGATTTTAGTTACTAGTTCAAAGTTAGTAAAATCTTTACTAAGAGCTTTGAGTCCATTGATTACATCCGTAAACCGGGTGTACATGTCTCCGATGGACTCACTTGGTTTCATTTGGAAAAGTTCGTAAGAGTGCACAAGAATGTTGATTTTGGACTCTTTCACTCGGCTAGTGCCTTCATGAGTGACCTCAAGAGTTCTCCAAATATCAAAAGCCGAATCACAAATTGAAACACGATTAAATTCATTTTTGTCTAGTGCACAAAACAAGGCATTCATAGCCTTTGCATTTAAAGCAAAAACCTTCTTCTCCGATTCATTCCATTCGCTCATCGGAAGAGAAGATTTTTGAAATCCGTTTTCAACAATAGTCCAAAGCTCGAAATCCATAGAGATGAGGAAGATCCTCATCCGAGTCTTCCAATACGTGTAATCTGACCCATTAAACATAGGTGGACGTGTGATAGAATGACCCTCTTGCATGCCGGAGTAAGCCATCTCTCTTGGATATTAAGCCAAATATGAGAGATAACCTTGCTCTGATACCACTTGTTAGGATCGGAGCGGCACTAAGATGGGGGGGGGGGTGAATTAGTGCAGCGGATTAAAACTTCGGTTTTAGAAAAATCTTCGTACGATAAAAATCAGAATCGGAAGTAATTAACTTGAAAGCGTATTCGCAAAGTTGAGCAGCAAAGATAATGATGAAACAAAGCAAGTAAGAAGGTTTGCAGTAATGTAAATGACAATAAGAAAAGCAAACCAGAGATTACGCCATTTTTAAAGTGGTTCGGTCAAGTGACCTACATCCACTTGCGAGGCCCCTCTTCGATGAGGCTCCCACCTTCCACTAGCAAATCTCTTGAAAGGGAAGGGTGAATACCCCTCTTACAACTTTTATAAGCGATTCACTCTCTTACAGATTTTCAGCAAGAAAGAAGGAGGTGAACACTAGCAAATTGAAAACAAGACTATCTAAGACTTTTCTAGGGCCTTTCTCTCAAACACTTGCTGCTCAAAAAGTTGTAATCTCAGCTGAGATTTGAGGGGTATTTATAGGCCTCAAGAGGATTCAAATTTGGGCTCCAAATTTGAATTCTCGTGGAGTTCCCGATGCTGGCGGTGCCACCGCCTGTCCGTGTCAGGCGCTAACAGTGCTGGGCGGTGCCACCGCCCAGCCCAAGCGGTGCTACCGCCCAGCACTCGGGCACTAGGCGGTGCCACCGCCCGGCTCTCGGGTGCTGGGCGGTGCAACCACCCAGTCTGGCAGTGCCACCGCCAGACTCTTTGGTTGACTTGGTTTGGCTTTAAACTTAGCCCAAACCAAGTCTAATTTTGGGCCCAATTGGCCCTTAACTAGGATATAGGATTATCTCTTAATTCTAATCCTAATTACAAGTTAATTACATAACAAAACACATCCTAAGCAATTTTTAACTGCGAGCGTCAAGTCTTGATCCGGCGAGCTTTCCGATGAACTTCTTCCGACGGACTCCCAACAAGCTCTCGAACTTTGTGATGACTTTAATGAGCAGCCGAGCCTTCTCGGTGATCTCCGTGAACCTCCGACGATCTCTTCGGTGAACTTTCGAAAATTTCGACAGGTTCCCGATTTTTTCTTGGTTGGTTCCGGCAGCATCTCCGACGATTTTTCGGACTCTTAAACGTCCATCGAACTTGACTCCGGTATCCTTGCTTTGTGTTTTCTGGTTATCGTAGTTAATCCTGCACACTTAACTCAATAATATGGATTAGATCAAATAACCCATCAATTGATTTTATCATCAAAATCCGAGATTCAACAGCTTTGAGAGCTTTGTCTTCGGGTTGGGGGCGGTGTCACCGCCGGCCCTAACCCCTCGGGTTAATAACGGTCGCTCGGTCAGTGCCACCGCCAAACCGAGCGGTGTCACCGCCTGGCGCCCGAGCGCTTAGGCGGTGCTACCGCTGGATCTGGCGGTGCCACCACTAGCATCCCGCAGAGGAAAGAAAAAAAAAATTTCTTCCTCCCTTTTGTTTAGCTTTTTCCCTCAAGATAATAAGTTATACTTTAATAGATCATTTTGAATTGAAGAAGAAGGAAGAAATCAAATTCACAAAAGAAAGGAAAAGGACGAGTCATTTTTCGTAAAGCTCATTTTAGGGACAATTTAACATGCCTAATTCCCTTCGGATGAATTCAAATTGGTCTTCATTTAAAGCTTTTGTAAAAATATCTGCTAATTGATGCTTTGTGTCAATAAATTCTAATACAACATCATTGTTAAGGACGTGATCGCGTATGAAATGATGCCTAACGTCGATGTGCTTAGTTCTAGAGTGCTGAATTGGACTTTTAGTAAGACATATGGCACTAGTATTATCACATTTTATGGGAATATTTTTAAAGTGAATTTCATAGTCTTCTAATGTATTTTTCATCCAAACAACTTGTGCATAGCATGCACTTGCAGTAATGTATTCGGCTTCCGTCGTAGATAGTGTAACTGAATTTTGTTTCTTGGAAGTCAAGAAACAAGTGCATGTCCTAAAAATTGGCATGTTCCAGATGTACTTTTTCTATCTATCCTGCATCCGCCAAAATCGGCATTTGCATAAGCTATTAAATCAAATTTTTCAGATTTTGGATACCACAGTCCTAGATTTGGAGTTCCTTTAAGATACCTAAATATTCTTTTAACACTTTTAAGATGAGATAATTTAGGATTTGATTGAAACCTAGCGCAAAGTCCTATACTAAACATAATATCCGGTCTAGTCGCGGTGAGGTAGAGTAGACTACCTATCATTCCCCTATATATTTTTTGATCGAAATTTTCACTATTTTCATCTATATCTAACTTAGTCGCAGTACTCATAGGGGTGTTTATTGCTTTTGAATTATCCATGTTAAATCGTTTTAACAATTCTAATGCATATTTAGATTGGTTAAGAAATATACCATCACTAAGTTGTTTGATTTGTAATCCCAAAAAGAAAGTTAATTCACCCATTAAACTCATTTCAAATTCATGACTCATACATTTGGCAAATGATTCACATAGTGATTCATCCGAAGAGCCAAAAATAATATCGTCAACATAAATTTACACAATAAGAAAATTATTTTTAAAATGTTTAATAAACAATGTAGTATCAACCTTGCCTTTAGTAAAATTATTTAAAATAAGAAAGGAACTAAGCCTTTCATACCAAGCTCTAGGAGCTTGTTTCAAGCCATAGAGAGCTTTAGTCAATTTGAATACATGATTAGGAAGAAGAGAATTTTCAAATCCGGGAGGTTGTTCGACATATACTTCTTCGGAAATAAAACCATTAAAGAAAGCATTTTTGAAATCCATTTGAAATAGTTTAAAATTATTACTACTAGCATAGGCAAGGAGCATCCTTATGGCTTCTAATCGAGCCACGGGAGCGAAGGTTTCTTCGTAATCGATACCTTCTTCTTGGTTGAAACCTTTGGCCACTAATCTAGCCTTGTTTCTAACCACGATACCATTTTCATCTTGCTTGTTTCTAAAGACCCATTTAGTACCAATGACTAAATGGTCACTAGGTCTAGGAACAAGCTTCCATACCTTATTCCTCTCAAATTGATTCAATTCCTCTTGCATTGTAATAACCCAAAAATCATCTTTTATGGTCTCGTCAATGCATTTAGGTTCAATTTGAGAAAGGAAGGCGGCATTAGCACAAAAATTCTTGAAAGAGGAACGAGTTTGAACCCCTTTTGATGTATCTCCTATAATTAGCTCCTTTGGATAAGCATCTATATACTTTCATTCCTTGGGTAAGGAAATTTCGAAAGAAGGTGCATCCAAGTTGCTATTTTGAGGAGGAGGTTCATTTAAATTCAAATTATCAAAACCAAGATCATCATCAAAATCATTTTTCTTTAAATTAGAAATTTCATTAAAAACTACATGAATAGACTCTTCTATTACTAACGTTCTTTTGTTAAAAACCCGAAAAGCCTTAGAAACGGAAGAGTAACCAAGAAAGATGCCTTCATCGGATTTAGTATCAAATTTTCCTAAGACATCCCTTTCATTCAAAATAAAGCATTTACAATCGAAAACTTTAAAATAGGAAATATTTGGTTTTTTGTTATTCCACAATTCATAGGGAGTTTTTGATAAGGATGGTCTTATTAGGACTCTATTCATGATGTAGCAAGCCGTATTTACGGCTTCGGCCCAAAAATACTTAGGTAAACTATGTTCATTTAACATAGTTCTTGCCATTTCTTGTAGGTTTCTATTTTTTCTTTCAACTACTCCATTTTGTTGGGGATTCCTCGGAGTGGAGAAGTTGTGATTGTATCCATTAACTTCACAAAAATTTTGAAAGTCACGGTTTTGAAATTCGCCACCGTGATCACTCCGAATTGATGAAATCATGAAACCTTTTTCGTTTTGAGTGAGTTTACAAAATTTAGAGAAGCACATGAAGCAATCACTTTTGTGGACTAAGAAATAGGTCCAAGTGTACCTAGTATAGTCATCCACAATTACAAACGCATATTTGCTTCCTCCTAGACTTGTTGTGTCAATTGGTCCGAATAAATCCAAATGGATCAATTGTAGTGGTCTAGTGGTGCTAATTTGATTTTTTGGTTTGAAAATAGTTTTTATTTGTTTACCTAGTTGACATGCATCACATACTTTGTCCTTAGTAAACTTCATATTTGGAATCCCTCGTACTAAATCTCTAGATGAGATCTTAAATATTAGTTTCATGCTTGCATGGCCTAATTTCCTATGCCAAAGCCAAGCATCATCATTTAGAGCGGAGAAGCACATTTCATTACTTAGTTCATTAAGGTTGATGGTGTAGACATTATTTTGTTTTAATGCAATCAAGGTCAAGTTATTGTTTGGTTTTTCGATAATACACATATTTGATTCGAATCTAACGATAAAACCTTTATCGCATAGTTGACTAATACTCAAGAGATTATGTTTCAATCCATCAACTAGTAAAACATCATCAATGGAAAAACTAAATTTGTTACCAATAGTTCCCTTGCCAATGATTTTGCCTTTGTTGTTGTCTCCGAAGGTGACGTACCCTTCTTCTTTGCTAGTGAGCATAGAGAAATGAGATGGATCTCCAGTCATATGTCTTGAGCATCCACTATCGAGATACCATCTCTTGCTCCTAGCTTGTGGGTTTGTCTACAAAAGAGGATGACTTTTAGGTACCCATTTGATTTTGGGTGCCTCAAAAATTGATCCACTAACTTTATTATTTATTATTGAATCCTTTATAGTTCCTTTAGGAACCCATATTAATTTTTGTGAACTAATTTTCCTAAATGGATATTTGTAGGCAATATGTCCGGATTTGCAACAGAAGTTGCATTTCATATAAGAGGAAACATGTAATGTAGGTCCTTTTATGAAAGTGGTAGGATTTTGATGTAATCCTTTTACAAATCCAATTCCATTTCTATTTGCGACGTGACCCTTGTGTGCAAGGATCATATCTAATCCTTTGCTACCAACCTTAAACTTGTTTAAGGTTTCTTTAAGAAGCAAATTTTTATTTTTTATTGCTTCTAAATGCTCACACTTAGAGCATGGAGGAGTTTGAAGACTATCAAACTTATCTTGTAGCAAAGCATGCTCTTTATTTAAGATACTTAACTTCTTGCTAACAGTTCTACATTCATCAAATAATTCATGAAAAGCGATAGAGAGTTCTTCAAAAGATAAATCTTCATTAAATAAATCACATACCTCTTCTCCTAAAGCCATTAGCGCGTAATGAGCAACTTGCTCGGTGTTGGACTCCTCTTCTTTGGACGCACTTGAATCATCCCACGTTACCTTGAGCACCTTCTTCTTTGATGTTCTCTTTTTGGCTTGAGGACAATCGTTCTTGTAGTGTCCCGATTTTTTGCATTCATAGCAAATCACTTGGTCCTTCTTTTGTTCAAATTTGTTTTTTGTATTATTTTTAAATTTGTTCTTTCTTAAATATTTTTTAAATTTTTGAGTCAAAAGTGCAATGTCATTGTCACTGTCCTCATCACTTGATGTTCCTTTCAAGTGGTCTTCTTGTGATTTGAGTGTCATATCCTTCCTGTTCTTTAGAAGGGGGTTCTCGAGCTCGTCATGAGCTTGACATGTCATTTCGTAGGTCATTAGAGACCCAATGAGTTCTTCAAGAGGGAATGCTTTAAGGTCTTTGGCCTCTTGAATGGTCGTAACTTTTGGATCCCGACTTTTAGGGAGGGATCTTAAGATTTTAGTTACTAGTTCAAAGTCAGTAAAATCTTTACCAAGAGCTTTGAGTCCATTGATGACATCCGTAAACCGGGTGTACATGTCTCCGATGGACTCACTTGGTTTCATTCGGAAAAGTTCATAAGAGTGCACAAGGATGTTGATTTTGGACTCTTTCACTCGGCTAGTGCCTTCATGAGTGACCTCAAGAGTTCTCCAAATATCAAAGGCCGAATCACAAATTGAAACACGATTAAATTCATTTTTGTCTAGTGCACAAAACAAGGCATTCATAGCCTTTGCATTTAAAGCAAAAACCTTCTTCTCCGATTTATTCCATTCGCTCATCGGAAGAGAAGATTTTTGAAATCCGTTTTCAACAATAGTCCAAAGCTCGAAATCCATAGAAATGAGGAAGATCCTCATCTGAGTCTTCCAATAAGTATAATCCGACCCATTAAACAAGGGTGGACGTGTGATAGAATGACCCTCATTCATGCCGGAGTAAGCCATCTCTCTTGGGTATTAAACCAAATATGAGAGTGAGCCTTGCTCTGATACCAATTGTTAGGATCGGAGCGGCACTAAGAGGGGGGGGTGAATTAGTGCAGCAGATTAAAACAATGGTTTTCGACAAATCTTTCGTACGATAAGAACAGAACTTGAAAAGCTTAACTTGAAAGCGTATTCTTAAAGTTGCGCAGCAAAGGTAATAAGGAACTAAAGCATGTAAGAAGGTTTGCAGTAATGTAAATAGCAATAATGAAATGCAAACCAGAGATCACGCCGATTTTAGAGTGGTTCGGTCAAATGACCTACATCCACTTGCGAGGCCCCTCTTCGATGAGGCTCCCACCTTCCACTAGCAAATCTCTTGAAATGGAAGGGCAAATACCCCTCTTACAATCTTTTACAAGCAGTTCAACCTCTTACAAATTTTCAGCAAGAAAGAAGGAGGAGAACTCTCTAGCAAATTGAAAACAAGAAAGGCAAAGACTCTTCTAAGACTTTTCTCTCAATCACTTGCTGCTCAAAGAGTTGTATTCTCAGCTGAGACTTGAGGGGTATTTATAGGCCTCAAGAGGATTCAAATTTGGGCTCCAAAAAATTTGAATTCTCTTATGTTCCCGATGCTGGCGGTGCCACCGCCCAGCGCTCGGGTGCTAGACGGTGCAACCGCCCAGCCCAGGAGGTGTCACCGCCCAGCTCTTGGGTGCTGGGCAGTGCCACCGCCCAGCTCAGGCGGTGTCACCGCCCAGCTCTCGGGTGCTGGGCGGTGCTACCGCCCAGCCAGGCGGTGCCACCGCCTGGCTCTCCGATTCACTGGTTTGGCTTAATTTTAGCCCAAACCAAATCTGACTTTGGGCCCAATTGGCCCCTAACCAGGATATAGGATTATCTCTTAATCCTAATCCTAATTACAAGTGAACTACATAACAAAAAAAACATCCTAAGCAAGTTTTCAACCGCGAACGTCGAGTCTTGTTCCGGCGAGCTTTCCGACGAACTTCTTCCGATGGACTCCCTGCAAGCTCCCGATCTTGTGATGACTTTAACGAGTAGCCGAGCCTTCTCGGTGATCTCCGTGAACCTCCGACGATCTCTTCGGTGAACCTCCGAAAATTCCGATAGGTTCCCGATTTCTTCTCGGTTGGTTCCGGCAGCATCTCCGACGATTCTTCGGACTCTTAAACGTCCATCGATCTTGACTCCGGTATTCTTGCTTTGTGTTTTCTGGTTATTGTAGTTACTCCTGCATACTTAACTTTATAATATGGATTAGATCAATTAACCCATCAATTGATTTTATCATCAAAATTCGAGATTCAACATGTCCTTTGTTGGGTCTTTCTTAGCAACCTTTGCTTTACGTCTGCCCTTGCCCTTTCCCTTCTTAAGGGACCTTTCTGCTTTCCTTTTTCTTTCTGGTCTCACCAGTGTAGAGAACTGGCTTCTCTTTCTTAATAGTACTCTCTACCTCCCTCAACATATTGAGGAGCTCTGGGAGAGTCACCTCAAGCTTGTTCATATTAAAATTCATTATGAACTGTGAAAAGGAATCTGGTAGGGACTGAAGCACAATGTCCACATACAAGTTATCCTCTAGGACCATTCCTAGACCTGTGAGTTTCTCTATTCACTCAATCATCTTTAGGACATGGTTCTGAACCGGTGTCCCCTTAGTCATCCTAGCGTGGAAGAGGCTCTTGGATATCTCATATCGCTGAGTCCTTCCCTGTTCCTTAAACAATTTGCAGACATGTAGGAGAATGGATCTGGCATCCATCTTTTCATGTTATCTTTGTAACTTGGGAGTCATAGAGCCCAACATATAGCATTGAGCAAGAGTGGAGTCATCAATGTAATTCACGTAGCAAGCGATCTCATCCTCGCTTGCCCCTTCTTCGGGCGTAGGCTGACACTGTATCAAGGACATACACGATTTTCTCCGCCGTGAGAACAATTCTCAAGTTACGGAGCCAATCCGTAAAACTTTGACCAGTGAGGCGATTGACATCAAGTATGCCACGTAAGGGATTTGAAAGCGACATTTTCTAAAAATAAAGATGCAGCAGAAATGAATAACATGCAGATTTTGCAAGAAATAAACTATCAAGATATAGACTTCTATCTTAATATGCTCCCACTATTTTATTAACGAGTCACGCGACACCCTCAGCACGTGAAACGGAAGTCTCCAGCAGACTTCTAGTAGGGATCAGGATCCAATCAGTGTCTTAGTGTAACCTCGAGGGACTCGACCAATCACACTAAGCCTAAAAGGTAGGCAACTCTTGCCGATCACAACTCCTTATGATTCCCGTCCTGTTCGGCCTCCGAATCACCATGGCCTCAAGGGACTCGACCAACCATGATGCTCGGTTAAGTCAACACCTTCATTACAAGATGAGTCTGATTTGATGATATACCCTCGAGAGACTCGACCAAGCATATCATGTCCTCAGGTCACCGGTGACATCTCTATGTCATACGCAAGATAGCGAATCGCGATATAGGTGAGTCTCGAGGGACTCGACCAATTCAACCTACACCGGGAATCGGTTCCTACTTATAACGATGGAAGGCCATGTGGGTCAATCTAATTGCCTCACGTTTACCGACTTAATATTATCGAGAGAGATGTTTCTATGATTTGGTCTCCTAATATGACATATCACACATATACATATTTAATATATATCTACATCGCATGCAAATATATATACATATCTAGTATGTGTATAAACAATCACACCAAATGATCATGGACCACAACCTAATGTGATTAGGCCCGAGCCAATAGGCCTAATCACTCACATCAAGATCTATGTGTGCAACGGTACATCTCCATGCCCTGTGATCGTCCATCTTGTCCTCGTTGGTTCCGTCGACATCTTGATGCATCTTCATGCATCGCGATCGTCCGTCTCGTGGGTCCCGCCATCGCATCCACGCTCCAACTGCGCCTCCTCATGTGATTACAACTTAATCATAGGTACATAGGCCCGACAATAAATGAGAAATATAATGGAGGCTTGCAGACCTCAATAATAATAATCATAAGTACACACATCACACGGTCCATGATCATCCGTCCACACATCATACATCACATGTATAAATAATCATCATAATGTAGGACTACTAGATAATGATAAAAATAATAATAGCAACTAAACATTTTAATTAATTAGTATTTTATGAAATCAGGGACATATAGGGAATTTCTGAATTCATAGGGGTATTTTCATAATTTGGACAAGAGACAGAAAATGGAATTTCTCAAATTTCGAAGGGCAAAACTATCTTTTGCCCAGAAAACACTAATGCCCTACTCCCCTTTGCTGCTGCTGCCGCCGCCACCCTACTGGCGGCGGCCTGTGTAGCGGGGCGAGGGCGCTGCCCTCGCCTATAGGCGGCACTCCCGCTTGTCACGGACAAACTTCGAAACAGGATGTTTGATATAATGCTTATGTATGTTCATGTCTTTTGGCATGTTCATGCCTTGTACAGCATGTAGAGGGGCGGCCGAAGGCTTGATAGTCCCATTTTAGTTGGGTTGGTGGCCTCTTTAAGCTTGTAAATAAAGGTTGTGTCATGTGGACACGTGCGAGAGATTTTCGATCTGTAATGAACCATTTTACCCTTTGTTGTGCCACTGTTCAGAGCTTCTAAAGTCTATTTGTAATTTGCATTGTCTATGAAGTGTTTTTTGGAGATGTTTGCTTGTGGATCCCGATTGAGGCGTTCTCTCTAGCCCGTTCTCTCTTTTGTTGGTCCTAAGGGACAATGGGAGACTTCGGGGAGGCTGACCTTTGCGGACGGACACGCAAGGGTGCCACACGACTTAGGCAAAACCAGCTAAGTCCATGACAGATGGTATAAGAGCGGGACAAGCACTCATAGAAACACTTAGCATACAAACGTGGGGGACCTAGCGGGACTGCGTTGAGGGCAATCAGCACATGCGCGACCGTTTGGGGAAAAAACGGGCATGGAGATGTAGGGAAAAGGAGTCGCTCGGAGGAGCGGGCATCTGACATTGGCATTCAGAGGAATGGCCAACCCTTCGCACAAGAGACACCACGAGAACAGGCAAGCTTGGAAGAATTTGGAGCGCACAAAAGTTGGGATGGCTGAGTTTGAGCTACGGCTCAACGTTGACAACCATACTTGATGGTGCTCAAGACAAGCGAGGCGCTTGGTAAAGGATGAGACCATCCAAGGTGGAATGAGTTGCTCAGCGATCGAAGGAGTTATGCAAAGCTCACAGAGGTGAGGGGAATTGCTAACTCAAAGAATTCGGTACTCATACATGGGCTTGTATGCGGACGATGGAATGTTCGTGGCCATCCCAAGGCGACCGAAACTCGGCGCCATGGAGCATTGAAACTTTCTCTTCGGCATGTGAAGGATACGTCCGTAAGAGGCTGAAGTGTGCAATGAGTTCAGCATGTTGCTAGGCCTTGAGTGGTGTAGCGGGGGCTGTATTGACGTGGAGTCGTAATCTAACAAGTGCATTTGCAGGAGGCAGATCAATGCACAGTTTGTTTAGCAGATCGGAGTAGTCCAAGGGGATGGTGGTCTCCGAAACGAAGAGAGATGTTGCTCCAATGGGATAGTTATCTAGGAGGGATAAGTCCCGGCTCTCCAAAGGGAGAATCATGTGAGACGGACCTCACATGTTGAGGAGGAGTACCTCAACAAACAACAACTCTACGAAGCTCGATGGACTGAGCAAGCGGCGAGGAGTCGTCGCATGATCTCACTTGAGAGAATGCATTGGTGGATGCATTGCGAGATCAAGTGGGGGAGCAACCCAAAGCAACTTAAATGAAGGCACACTTGGAGTCGATGTGGAGATCAGACTCAAGGGAGGGCTGACCCATGGAATGGTGGGCGCGAGGACCACCATCGACTCAATGCAAAAATGAGGAGCGGAGCAACTTGGGTGTAACTTGGCGAAGTACCCAAGCCGCATGAAGGGAGCCAGCATAGAAGTTGGAACATGGAGTAGAGGCACAATGCTTTCCTTAGACAGAGGTCAAGGACATGAACTCTTGCAGAGGCAAGAGTAGGATCATGTTGTTCCATGGGTCCTTCATTCTAACGGAGCAGACTCATCTTGCATGGTGCCAAAGACGAAGGGAGCATCTGGGCACATGCACCATATCTCGGAGGAGCATTTGATGGAGGAACTAAGGCGACTCAATTCGCGGAGGTGAAATTGGGTTCAGAAGGCCTTAGCACGGGGCAAGATGACTCAGAGGTGGGTACTCTTGAAGAATATGCCACAGTGTTGCCATTCAAGTTGCCATGAAGGAAGCAGTGCGCAGCGGAGATTGTGCTAGTAGGGGCAGAGGCCCAGCATCCAGGCAATGGTGCACAAATTACAGTGAAGTCGGTGGACTTCGGGAGCTACTAGGCGACAGACTGTCCTAGAGCGGTGCTTCATCTTGGTGTGACCCAAGAGTGGGTGGATGAAGGTCGATTGCCAAAGGAGCGAACAAAATCGAAGGTGGAAGAGACCCTGCGATGTATTGACAAAGGCCACACATGGAGGGTTCACAATTCGAGTTTATTCCACAAAGATCAGAATGCAATAGAGATGTCATCAGGAGGCGACATGGTGCAACGGATCGTGGTGGAACGGTTCGATGGCAATGCGATACACACGACCTAGTCCCGGGAGGGACTAGATCATATGGAGGTATGATCGGGAGCTACTGGAAGTGTTGAATCTCGGATTTTGATGATATAATCAATTGGTGGGTTAATTGATCTAATCCATATTATTGAGTTAAATGTGCAGGATTAACTACGATAACTAGAAAACATAAAGCAAGGATACCGGAGTCGAGCTCGATGGACGTTTAAGAGACCGAAGAATCATCGGAGATGCTGCCGGAACCATCCGAGAAGAAATCGGGAACGTGTCAGAAGTTCGCCGAAGAAATCGTCGGAGGCTCGCGGAGATCACCAAGAAGGCTCGGCTACTCGTTAAAGTCATCACAAAGATTGGGAGCTTGCAGGGAGTCCGTCGGAAGAAGTTCGTCGGAAAGCTCGCCGGAACAAGACTCGACGTTCACGGTTAAAAAACTTGCTTAGGATGTTTTTTTTGTGTTATGTAGTTCACCTGTAATTAGGATTAGGATTAAGAGATAATCCTATATCCTGGTTAGGGGCCAACTGGGCCCAAAGTCAGATTTGGTTTGGGCTAAAATTAAGCCAAACAAATGAATTGGAGAGCCAGGCGGTGGCACCGCCTGGCTGGGCGGTGAAACCGCCCAGCACCCGAGTGCTGGGCGGTGACACCTCCTTGGCTGGGCGGTTGCACCGTCCAGCACCCGAGCGCTGGGCGGTGGCACCGCCTGGCTGGGAGGTGGCACCTCCAGCACCGGGAACCCTAAGAGAATTCAAATTTTGAAGCCCAAAATTTGAATCCTCTTGAGGCCTATAAATACCCCTCAAATCTCAACTGAGGTAACAACTTTTGAGAAGCATTTTGATTGAGAGAAAAGTCTTAGAAAGTCTTAGCAAGTCTTGTTTTCAATTTGCTAGAGAGTTCTCCTCCTTCTTTCTTATTGAAAATTTGTAAGAGGTTGAGCTGCTTGTAAAAGGTTGTAAGAGGGGTGTTTACCCTTCCATTTCAAGAGACTTGCTAGTGGAAGGTGGGAGCCTCATCGAAGAGGGGCCTCGTAAGTGGAGTAGGTCATTTGACCGAACCACTCTAAAAATCGACGTAATCTCTAGTTTGCATTTTATTATTGTCATTTACATTACTGCAAATCTTCTTACTGCTTTAGTTCCTTATTACCCTTGCTGCGCAACTTTAAGAATACGCTTTCAAGTTAAACTTTTCAAGTTCCGTTCTTATCGTACGAAAGATTTTGTTAAAATCGAAGTTTTAATCCGCTGCACTAATTCACCCCCCCCCCCTCTTAGTGCCGCTCCGATCCTAACAAGTGGTATTAGAGCGAGGTTATCTCTCATATTTGGTTTAATACCCAAGAGAGATGGCTTACTCCGGCATGCAAGAGGGCCACTCTATTGCACGACCACCTTTGTTTAATGGGTCGGATTACACATATTGGAAGACTCGCATGAGGATCTTCTCATTTCTATGGACTTTGAGCTTTGGTCTATTGTTGAGAATGGATTTCAAAAATCTTCTGTTCCGATGAGCGAATGGAATGAATCGGAGAAGAAGGTTTTTGCTTTAAATGCAAAGGCTATGAATGCCTTGTTTTGTGCATTAGACAAAAACGAATTTAATCGTGTTTCAATGTGTGATTCGGCTTTTGATATTTGGAGAACTCTTGAGGTCACTCATGAAGGCACTAGCCAAGTGAAAGAGTCCAAAATCAACATCCTCGTGCACTCTTACGAACTTTTCCGAATGAAACCAAGTGAGTCCATCGGAGACATGTACACCCGGTTTACGGATGTCATCAATGGACTCAAAGCTCTTGGTAAAGATTTTACTAACTTTGAACTAGTAACTAAAATCTTAAGATCCCTCCCTAAAAGTTGGGATCCAAAAGTTACGGCCATTCAAGAGGCCAAAGACCTTAAAGCATTCCCTCTTGAAGAACTCATTGGGTCTCTAATGACCTACGAAATGACATGTCAAGCTCATGACGAGCTCGAGAACCCCCTTCCAAAGAACAGGAAGGATATGGCACTCAAATCACAAGAAGACCACTTGAAAGGAATATCAAGTGATGAGGACAGTGACAATGACATTGCACTTTTGACTCAAAAATTTAAAAAATATTTAAGAAAGAACAGATTTAAAAATAATACAAAAAATAAATTTGAACAAAAGAAGGACCAAGTGATTTGCTATGAATGCAAAAAACCGGGACACTATAAGAACGATTGTCCTCGAGCCAAAAAGAGAACATCAAAGAAGAAGGCGTTCAAGGCAACGTGGGATGATTCAAGCGCATCCGAAGAAGAGGAGTCCAACACCGAGCAAGTTGCTCATTACGCGCTAATGGCGTTAGGAGAAGAGGTATGTGATTTATTTAATGAAGATTTATCTTTTGAAGAACTATCTATCGCTTTTCATGAATTATTTGATGAATGTAGAACTGTTAGCAAGAAGTTAAGTATCTTAAAGAAAGAGCATGCTTTGCTACAAAATAAGTTTGATAGTCTTCAAACTCCTCCATGCTCTAAGTGTGAGCACTTAGAAGCAATAAAAAATGAAAATTTGCTTCTTAAGGAAACCTTAAACAAGTTTAAGGTTGGTAGCAAAGGATTAGATATGATCCTTGCACACAAGGGTCACATCGCAAATAGAAATGGAATTGGATTTGTAAAAGGATTACATCAAAATCCTATCACTTTCATAAAAGGACCTACATTACATGTTTCCTCTTATATGAAATGCAACTTTTGTTGCAAATCCGGACATATTGCCTACAAATGCCTATTTAGGAAAATTAGTTCACAAAAATTAATATGGGTTCCTAAAGGAACTATAAAGAATTCAATAATAAATAACAAAGTTAGTGGGTCAATTTTTGAGGCACCCAAAATCAAATGGGTACCTAAAAATCATCCTCTTTTGTAGATAAACCCACAAGCTAGGAGCAAGAGATGGTATCTCGATAGTGGATGCTCAAGACATATGACTGGAGATCCATTTCATTTCTCTATGCTCACTAGCAAAGAAGAAGGGTACGTTACCTTCGGAGACAACAACAAGGGCAAAATCATTGGCAAGGGAACTATTGGTAACAAATTTAATTTTTCCATTGATGATGTCTTACTAGTTGATGGATTGAAACATAATCTCTTGAGTATTAGTCAACTATGCGATAAAGGTTACATCGTTAGATTTGAATCAAATATGTGCATTATTGAAAAACCAAATCATAACATGACTATGATTGCTTTAAAACAAAATAATGTCTATACCATCAATCTTGATGAACTAGGTAATGAAATGTGTTTCTCCGTCGTAAATGATGATGCTTGGCTTTGGCATAGGAGATTAGGTCATGCAAGCATAAAAACAATATCTAAAATCTCATCTCAAGAATTAGTACGAGGGATTCCGAATATGAAGTTTATTAAGGATAAGGTATGCGATGCATGTCAACTAGGCAAACAAATTAAAACAAGCTTCAAACCAAAAAATCAAATTAGCACCACTAGACCATTACAATTGATCCATTTGGACTTATTTGGACCAATTGATACAACAAGTCTAGGTGGAAGCAAATATGCTTTTATGATTGTGGATGACTACTCTAGATACACTTGGACCTATTTCTTAGCTCACAAAAGTGATTGCTTCAAGTGTTTCTCTAAGTTTTGTAAACTCACTCAAAACGAAAAAGGCTTCATGATTTCATCAATTCAGAGTGATCACGGTGGTGAATTCCAAAACCGTGACTTTCAAAATTTTTGCGAAAGTAATGGGTACAATCACAACTTCTCAACTCCAAGAAATCCTCAACAAAATGGAGTAGTTGAAAGGAAAAATAGAAACCTACAAGAAATGGCAAGAACTATGTTGAATGAACATAGTTTACCTAAGTACTTTTGGGCTGAAGCCGTAAATACGGCTTGTTACATCATGAATAGGGTCCTAATAAGACCATCTCTATCAAAAACTCCCTATGAATTATGGAATAACAAAAAACCAAATATTTCTTATTTTAAAGTTTTTGGTTGTAAATGCTTCATTTTAAATGAAAAGGATGCCCTAGGTAAATTTGATGCTAAATCCGATGAAGGCATTTTTCTTGGTTACTCCTCCGTTTCTAAGGCCTTTCGTGTCTTTAACAAAAGGACTTTAGTAATAGAAGAGTCTATTCATGTAGTTTTTAATGAAATTTCTGATTTAAAGAAAAATGATTTTGATGATGATCTTGATTTTGATAATTTGAATTTAAACGAACCCCCTCCTCAAAATAGCCATTTGAATGCATCTTCTTCCGAAATTTCTTTACCCAAAGAATGGAAGTATGTAGATGCTCATCCAAAGGAGCTAATTATAGGAGATACAACAAAAGGGGTTCAAACTCGTTCTTCTTTCAAGAATTTTTGTGCTAACGCCGCTTTCCTTTCTCAAATTGAACCTAAATGCATTGACGAAGCCTTAAAAGATGATTTTTGGGTCATTGCAATGCAAGAAGAATTGAACCAATTTGAGAGGAATGAGGTATGGAAGCTTGTTCCTAGACCAAGTGACCACTTAGTCATAGGTACTAAGTGGGTCTTTAGAAACAAGCAAGACGAAAATGGTATCGTGGTTAGAAACAAGGCTAGATTAGCGGCCAAAGGTTTCAACCAAGAAGAATGTATCGATTACGAAGAAACCTTCGCTCCTGTGGCTCGATTAGAAGCCATAAGGATGCTCCTTGCCTATGCTAGTAGTAATAATTTTAAACTATTTCAAATGGATGTCAAAAGTGCTTACTTGAATGGTTTTATTTCCGAAGAAGTATATGTCGAACAACCTCCCGGATTTGAAAATTCTCTTCTTCCTAATCATGTATTCAAATTGACTAAAGCTCTCTATGGCTTAAAACAAGCTCCTAGAGCTTGGTATGAAAGGCTTAGTTCCTTTCTTATTTTAAATAATTTTACTAAAGGCAAGGTTGATACTACATTGTTTATTAAACATTTTGAAAATAATTTTCTTATTGTGCAAATTTATGTTGACGATATTATTTTTGGCTCTTCGGATGAATCACTATGTGAATCATTTGCCAAATGTATGAGTCATGAATTTGAAATGAGTTTAATGGGTGAATTAACTTTCTTTTTAGGATTACAAATCAAACAACTTAGTGATGGTATATTTCTTAACCAATCCAAATATACATTAGAATTGTTAAAACGATTTAACATGGATAATTCAAAAGTAATAAACACCCCTATGAGTACTGCGACTAAGTTAGATATGGATGAAAATGGTGAAAGTTTCGATCAAAAAACATATAGGGGAATGATAGGTAGTCTACTCTACCTCACTGCGACTAGACCGGATATTATGTTTAGTGTAGGACTTTGCGCTAGGTTTCAATCTAATCCTAAATTATCTCATCTTAAGAGTGTTAAAAGAATATTTAGGTATATTAAAGGAACTCCAAATTTAGGATTGTGGTATCCAAAATCTGAAAAATTCGATCTAATAGCTTATGCAGATGCCGATTTTGGCGGATGCAGGATAGATAGAAAAAGTACATCCGGAACATGCCAATTTTTAGGACATGCACTTGTTTCTTGGACTTCCAAGAAACAAAATTCAGTTGCACTATCTACGGCGGAAGCCGAATACATTGCTGCAAGTGCATGTTGTGCACAAGTAATTTGGATGAAAAATACATTAGAAGACTATGAAATTCACCTTGAAAATACTCCCATAAAATGTGATAATACTAGTGCCATATGCCTTACTAAAAATCCAATTCAGCACTCTAGAACTAAGCACATCGATGTTATGCATCATTTTATACGCAATCATGTTCTTAACAATGATGTTGTTCTAGAATTCATTGACACAAAGCATCAATTAGCAGATATATTTACAAAAGCTTTGAATGAAGACCAATTTGAATTCATCCGAAGGGAATTAGGCATGCTAAATTGTCCCTAAAATGAACTTCACAAAAAGGACTCGTTCTTTTCCCTTCGTTTGTGAATTTGAATTCTTCCTTCTTCTTCAATTCAAAATGATCCATTAAAGTATAAATTATGATCTTGAGGGAAGAAGCTAAACAAAAGGAAGGAAGAAAATTTTTTTTCTTTCCTCCGCGTGATGCCAGCGGTGGCACCGCCAGATCCGGCGGTTGCACCGACTGGCGCTCGGGCGCCAGGCGGTGACACCGACCAGTTTGGCGGTGACACCGACCGAGTCACCCTTTTAACCCGAGGGGTTAGGGCCGGCGGTGACACCACCCCCAACCCGAAGAAAAACCTCTCAAAAACCCTCTCCCATTCCCTCTAACCCTCATTCTAACTCTTAGAAACATTGGAGAAGGATTCTTGGTGGTCCAAGCTTTCCATCTCTCAACATAATCTCCACAAGGTAACACTTGAAATCCCTCTTTTCTTTTCTTTTTCTCTTGCTTATTTTTCACAGTTTCATCATCATGTTGTCTAGAAAATGGCTCCTAAGAGATCAAAAGGAATAAGGATTGAAGGAGATTCATATAACCATGACCTTTTTAGATCAAAAGAGGTAGCCCTTAGCTTTCCAAAATTTGAATCACGATGTGTCCATAAGGGAAAATACGTTGATTTGGATGAACTAGAGGACTTAGAACCCATTAGGTGGTTTGCACACCTAGAAGCTCTACCTCTACTACAAATAGATGAACCAATCTATCCACGGTTAGTGAGATTGTTCTATGCCAACCTATATGAAGACAATGATAGCCTAAGCACTTACATTCTAGGAACACCCATTAGAATATTTGACAGCACCATTTGTGAGCTAATTGGCATAACTGAAAAAGATAGGGGATGCTATTTTAAAGGTAAATGGGACGTCAAAAAAATAGGAGCAACCTATTCCGAAGCCGTGAAAACAATTTTTGCAAATCCAAACCTTGACTTCCTACCCAAGAGCTGTGAACACTTACTGCCTTTCAACTCTAAAATTCTTCATCATATTATCACAAGCATCCTATTCCCCAAACAATTTCATCTTGACGAAATAAGTCAAATAGAGATAGGAACCATGTATTGGATTATGACCGGTCAGCATAATTGTTTTGAGTACTTGATTCGCCAACACATGCAGGAAATTATGACTAAAGATACTATATTGCCATATGGGAGGTTAATCACTAGAATTCTTCATGCCTATGACATTTGCATTCCACCCGATGAAGAATCTATTCAAAATGATCGATATAACATAATAAATAAAAACCTGCTAAAAAAACTTAGGTGCACTTTTAGCAATGGCATATGGGTTAGGCAGCCTAGAAGGACGGATCCAATTCCTACACCAATAGAACAACCCGAAACACCAATTCTTATGGGAAATGAATCTCCTCCTCCTAGTCCCTTTGGAGCAGCACCTTCAGCTCCTGTTTCCTCCTCTGAAGATATCATTATGGCGGAGCTATCTCAAATCAAATCACAGCAAGAACAAATTCAGAATCAATAAGTTGAAATTTTGAAGACACTACGACAGATGAATGAAAAAATAGATATCATGTATCAGCACTGTGGATTACCTCCTAAGGATTAAATTGATGTATCTTTTTATTCTGTTTTGTTTGCTTTTAAAAACAAGTTCATGTTTGTCATCGATTGTACGATAACTGATCTTTCCTTTAGATAACTACTATCTTAATCTGCATAGATGATGATGTCTTTTGGATAAACTATTTCTGGCAAATTTGAATGATGAACTTTGATAAATGCTAAACCTTTTTCTATGATCATCAATTAGCTGGCTTGTCTCTTTTTGTTGATGACAAAGGGGGAGAAGTGATGACTTACGCCAGAACGATAGCATGACTAATATGAATTACAAAAACTTGTGTGATATGAATGTCTTATATGACTTGCAAATCCTTGAAAATATCACAAGATTGATATCATGAAATTTATATTGAAAATCTTTATCTTCTGTGTGATATGAATGTCTTATATGACTTGCAAATCCTTGAAAATATCACAAGATTGATATCATGAAATTTATATTGAAAATCTTTATCTTCTGTCGTAGCAAAATTCGTCCCGTATCATTTAACTTATGATTTTCAACGAAGTTTCGTACTTACTATTGTTTAATGAGGATAACGATAAAGTTCTACGATTAGAACTTATCGGGTTATGCTTGAATCCAATGGGATGGAATTCAAGTGTTTTTTTTTTTATCTTCTCATAATATGGCATATAGATAGGGGGAGTTATGTTTAACTCCGTCATCAATTGATTGTCATCATCAAAAAGGGGGAGATTGTTGAATCTTGGATTTTGATGATATAATCAATTGGTGGGTTAATTGATCTAATCCATATTATTGAGTTAAGTGTGCAGGATTAACTACGATAACCAAAAAACATAAAGCAAGGATACCGGAGTCGAGCTCGATGGACGTTTAAGAGACCGAAGAATCATCGGAGATGCTGCCGGAACCATCCGAGAAGAAATCGGGAACGTGTCGGAAGTTCGCCGAAGAAATCGTTGGAGGCTCGCAAAGATCACCAAGAAGGCTCGGCTACTCGTTAAAGTCATCACAAAGATTGGGAGCTTGCAGGGAGTCCGTCGGAAGAAGTTCGTCGGAAAGCTCGCTGGAACAAGACTCGACGTTCGCGGTTAAAAAACTTGCTTAGGATGTTTTTTTTGTGTTATGTAGTTCACCTGTAATTAGGATTAGGATTAAGAGATAATCCTATATCCTGGTTAGGGGCCAACTGGGCCCAAAGTCAGATTTGGTTTGGGCTAAAATTAAGCCAAACAAATGAATTGGAGAGCCAGGCGGTGGCACCGCCTGGCTGGGCGGTGAAACCGCCCAGCACCCGAGTGCTGGGCGGTGACACCTCCTTGGCTGGGCGGTTGCACCGTCCAGCACCCGAGTGCTGGGCGGTGGCACCGCCTGGCTGGGAGGTGGCACCTCCAGCACCGGGAACCCTAAGAGAATTCAAATTTTGAAGCCCAAAATTTGAATCCTCTTGAGGCCTATAAATACCCCTCAAATCTCAGCTGAGGTAACAACTTTTGAGAAGCATTTTGATTGAGAGAAAAGTCTTAGAAAGTCTTAGCAAGTCTTGTTTTCAATTTGCTAGAGAGTTCTCCTCCTTCTTTCTTATTGAAAATTTGTAAGAGGTTGAGCTGCTTGTAAAAGGTTGTAAGAGGGGTGTTTACCCTTCCATTTCAAGAGACTTGCTAGTGGAAGGTGGGAGCCTCATCGAAGAGGGGCCTCGCAAGTGGAGTAGGTCATTTGACTGAACCACTCTAAAAATCGACGTAATCTCTGGTTTGCATTTTATTATTGTCATTTACATTACTGCAAATCTTCTTACTGCTTTAGTTTCTTATTACCCTTGCTGCGCAACTTTAAGAATACGCTTTCAAGTTAAACTTTTCAAGCTCCGTTCTTATCGTACGAAAGATTTTGTTAAAATCGAAGTTTTAATCCGCTGCACTAATTCACCCCCCCCCCCTCTTAGTGTCGCTCTGATCCTAATAAGAAATTGCACTTCGGTGAACAACACGACGGCAAGAAGGGCTATGGATTCAAGGAGTGAAGGCCATGGTACCGTAGAGGTGGGTCTTCCGGGCGTGCATCGAATTTTGCATCGGATGAAAACCTTGGTCATCAGCATATAGGGGTTGTGTTCCACTAAGGGAAAAGTTCGAATACAAGTACCAATGTGTCCCATGGGAGGGACTTGATCATGTAGAGGTATGATCGAAGTAGCTGGAGAGTTGGACTGCTCCAGAGCTCATATTCGCTTAAGGGAGCCCGGCAAGTCAAAGGACAAGGTCGAGTAAGCGAACGTTGCTACCAAGGAAGCTAAGGAGAACAGAATCGGTGCAAACCCTACAACGTGATGGCAAAGGCCATGCATGGGATTTGCAGTCTGTCTTTCCATCGACCAAACGGACTGCTTGGAAAACATAAAGGTGTTGAAGCAGGGGGTCGAAACGGGCAAGGAAGCGACGACGAGTCCAGAGGGACTTAGCTACCCAAAATCAAGCATTAGTTAGAATGGAGGTGGACTCAAAGGAGTGCCACGGAGACATATCTACTAATCGTGAAGAAAAGGGATGCAGATGCGAGGCGATGGATAGTAGGGCCATGGGCATGGCAGCGCCATGGTACCGTAGAGGCGGGACTTCCGTGAAAGTCATTGATCCCTTGCTCTCATGGAGGGAGAGCGCTTGGTCATAAAAAGGGCCGAGGAGGTGGAGAATGCAGAGGCAATCTCCAAGTACCGAGACAAGGCTGAAGGGCAGAGGCCGAAGAACTTCGTAAGACCGGTGTCAATGTGCTTCTCATCAAGATAGCCGAAAGTGAAGGACTTCGGGTCATGCAAGAGTGCATAACCAAGGAACGAAGCAGGCAGTACGCGGTGCTGTACCTTTGCTACTCAGTGGAGTAGGCGGTAGGGTTGATGGAGAAGACGGTACAATCCCAGAGGTGACCAAACCTATGATAGAATTACTCCAAGTTGGGGTGAAAACTTCCTGCATTCCAGAAGTTCGATGGCATTGAGAAGGTGAATCATAGTAACTAACTCAATGCAAGGAGTGTAAACACTTCAAGTGCTTCAGAAGTGTGAGCAAAGAGCAGGCGAAGGCTAGTAACCAGCTCGATGCATGGAGTACAATCTCGAGGAGGCGGGCGAAGTCAAGTAACCTTTGCCTTCTCAACTCTTAAGAGAATGGGCGAAACCGAGTACCCCAATTCTCTTATCTATCCAGCAGAGAAGCTCTGCATAAGTTCAAAGACCCTTCGAAGATAATGGAAGACAATAGTTGTCAAATCCTCACCAACGGTGATCAGTGCTACTGAGAGTAGATTGTCCGCTTCATTTCCCAACGAAATGCCAATCGAAATTGGAAGTGATGCGAACCTACTTGGATGTGACAACTAAGTGAAAGAAGAGTCAATGAGCAAATTTTGTGGAGGAAGGACCCAAAACTTTAGCAGTTTGCGAGACGATGCTCATTAAAAGCTCCAACAAGCATCCACCTAGTTCAAGCAGCATGAGGAATTTGAGCGACTAGCGCAGTAAGGATGGTCTTTTCCTTCATCTGGGGGATCCACAGGAATCAACAAGGATCAACACAACTCATCCAACCCCACATCAGAGTCAGAGTCATTGGTGAGTTGAAGCAGCATGGCGAATCAAAGGTTCGACTTCTCAAATACAGCAACGGAGAGCATCAAGGAGCCAAGAGGCGCATTGTAGCTAGAGCAAAAGATTGAAGACTCAGCAAAGGTGAGGAGTTGCAGTGTCGACAAAGGCTTCAACGAGGACGTCGAAGGAATAAGTGGGGGAGAATGTCACGGACAAACTTCGAAACAGGATGTTTGATGTAATGCTCATGTATGTCCATGTCTTTTGGCATGTTCATGCCTTGTCCAGCATGTAGAGGGGCGGCCGAATGCTTGATAGTCCCATTTTAGTTGGGTTGGTGGCCTCTTTAGGCTTATAAATAAAGGTTGTGTCATGTGGACACGTGCGAGAGATTTTTGATCTATAATGGACCATTTTACCCTTTGTTGTGCCACTGTTCAGAGCTTCTAAAGTCTGTTTGTAATTTGCATTGTCTATGAAGTGTTTTTCGGAGATGTTTGCTTATGGATCCCGATTGAGGCGTTCTCTCTAGCCCGTTCTCTCTTTTGTTGGTCCTAAGGGACAATGGGAGACTTCTGGGAGGTAGACCTTTGCG
This sequence comes from Musa acuminata AAA Group, assembly GCF_036884655.1. Classification (NCBI taxonomy): domain Eukaryota; kingdom Viridiplantae; phylum Streptophyta; class Magnoliopsida; order Zingiberales; family Musaceae; genus Musa; species Musa acuminata. Next base: position 16,603,810 of record NC_088344.1, on the reverse strand, counting down.
GACGGACACGCAAGGGTGCCGCACGACTTAGGCAAAACCAGCTAAGTCCGTGACACGCTGACGGTGCTGCCAATGCAGGTGGGCGCCCCCGCGGGCGCCATCGCCTCCGTGGGCGGTTCTGCCGGCGGGGCAACGCCCGCAAGCGGTGCTGCCCCTGCAGGTTGGCGCCCCTGCTAGCATCGCCGCCTCCGCGGGCGGTTCTGCCCGCGGGGCAACGCCCGCAGGCGGTGCTGTCCCGCCGAGCGGCAACCCCTACGGGGGGTTTCGCCCGCGGGATCAACGGCGGCAAGCGTCGCTACCCTGCGGCGCCTCACCCCGCGAGAGAAGCGGCCGCAGGCGCCTCTGCCCACGGGCTGCCAGCCCCGCCGGACACAAGCCTGCTGCAAGCAGGCCGCCGGCCAGCTGCTGTAGGCGCAGCCCCTGTCATGCCAGCCTTCGGCTGCGCTGCACGCAAGCAGATCGAGTGCAGCAACTATTGCTACCCTTCCTTGTTTTTACATCAACAATTTTGACGTCAAAATTCTTCCTAAACACAACACATGCAGTTCAAAACCAATCATTCACACGAACAACCTAGCTCTGATACCACTGTTGGGAAATCTTGGGGGCGACATCACATGCGCAGCGGAAGAACAAGAAAACAAAATCCCCGATTCCCAAAGAGATGTTCGTCGTCGTGCGAAGATTGATGCACAAAATCCGCGAAACTTAAAAAACTGCATATAGAGTATATTGTGTTACCTAGGGAGATCGTATATCCCTGTTTCCATGCAGATCCTTAGGAGAGGGTGAAGGAGGTCAAGCATCCTCCTTTCTAGCGGTGATCCACGCAGTAGGGCAGCGATGACGCTCCTCAAAACTCTAGGCTTGCTCTGAGGTGGAGAGGGGGAGGAGAATAGGAAAGGCAAGCAAAGGCTCTAGCCAATGAGACTTTGAATCCCTCCTATTTATAGAGGTCCCCTGTCAAACCCTAATGGGTCCTACCCTAGTGAGTATTGGATCTGCATCCAATAAGACAAGGGCTCCGTCGGATATCTCATATCCGAACCTCTACTCATCGCAATGCCTACCATATGTGTGTGACCCTCTAGGCCCAATATCGAGTTGGCTGTGAGTCATACCTATCAGAACTCCTTCTAACTCAATGAATTATTATCTTGGTAATAATTCACTTGACTCATCGACTACGGACGTACTAGGCTACTACGCCATAGTCCACAGATGATACAGGGGAATCCAATCCATTGGACATGTCTGTCCTCAGTTACCGTGTACCTATAGTCCCTCATCAATCTAATATCCCAGAGATTGTATATCGAGCATGGTGTTGTCAGACCCATACGGTTTCTGCTCGAGTCTCGCTCTAATCGGATTCTCCCAGTGAACTCTTTCTCTCTCAACCCGAATAATCTTGGTCAGGGATTTGTCTGAGCAAGAACATATGGGATATTCCTCTTATGATGACGAGAGTAGATGATCCTCTATCGACACTCAATAGCCCTCGTAAGGTCGACTACCACTCCCAATGACCAACTATACTAGATCTGGGACAGCCAAACTTATAAGTCTGGTATCAAAGAGTGGAGCACTCATACAGGACATCCTTGGTGTCTCAAGTCTAAGGACCAGATACACCACTAGGACTACGGAATTGCTGTCTGACAATAAGGCTGTTGAATCTCGTATTTTGATGATGAAACTACTTGATATATGTTTATGATTTAATATGCGTTTTGAGTGACGCAGGATGATTCGATCAGGATGAGACAATTAAAGCAGGAAAATCATGTTGTACCGGAGGAACATGTCAGAAGATTGGACGTCGGGCCGGTGGATCGGTCGACGTATCGATAGAAGGCTTCGGGCTGTGGACTCGGGCATCGGGCCAAGAAGAACAGGTATTGTGCCAAGGATATCGGAGTTGCGGAGTCAACAGGCCGATTGGGCAATAGGCTACAGGAGAGGACGATGCACCGAAGAATCGGACGAAGCGTCGAGGGACCAATGACATGCCGGACAACTTGGTTAATTGCTTAGGATTAATTTTCTCGATCGAAGTTTTGTTTTAAGTGTGCAGGATTAACAACAATGAAAGTAAGACATGTAGTAGGAGTTGCGCCAGAGTCAAGACAATGATCACGTTAGGAGTTCGAGAGTTCGACGAAAGTTCGGACAGTCATCGGAGGTTCTGCGGGAACAAATCCGAGAAGTCCATAAGCTTGCCAAAGAAGCTTGTCGGAACTCGCCAAGTGGATTGTCGCAAGTCCAGGAGTTTGCCGGAAGTCCGCAGGAGCATCACCGAGGGTTCATCGGATGATCGACGGAAGTTCGCCGGAAGCTCGCTGGAAGAAGCGATTGACGCACCGGAGCAAGTTGCAGTAAATGTCTTAGGAAATATCATAGTTAGCACATTGATTAAGTTGGAAATGGGAGGTGATACCATTAACTTAATCTTGGGGCAATTGGGCCCCTGGAAAACCCAAATTGGGCCGAATGGATCAACCCATTCGGACCCTGATTTCTGCCAAGCGGTTGAACCGCCCAAGGCAGGAGGTTGCACCGCCTGGGCTCAGTCTCCGAGCGAGACTGGGAGGTGCAACCGCTCCAGCCAAGCGGTGGCACCGCCTGGGCTCAGTCTTCGAGCAAGATTGGGAGGTGCAACCACCCCAGCCAGGCGGTGGCACCACCTGGGGCTCAGTCTCCAAGCGAGACTAGGCGGTGCAACCTCCCCTGACAGGAGGTAGCACCGCCTGAGCTCAGTCTTCGAGTTCTGCCAGGCGGTGCAACCGCCTCAGTCAGGAGGTGCAACCGCCTGAGCTCGGTCTTCGAGCTCTATCAGGAGGTGCAACCGCCCCTGACAGGAGATAGTACCGCACAAATGCTCAGTCTTCAAGCTCTGCCAGGCGGTGCAACCGCTCCAGTCAGGAGGTGCAATCGCCTGATCCCGGAATTCCGGGAATTGACAGTTTTGAGCTCCAAATTTGAACTGGGTTGGGGCCTATAAATACCCCACCCATTCAGCATTGAAAGGGCAAGAACCAACACCGAAATCTTGATCTTTTCTGTGATTCTTAGAGCTCAAAATTGTTGTAAAGGCCAAAAGTTCTTCTCCCTCTATTCTTCCAAGTTCTAAGTTGTAAAGAGAGGAGAGAAAATTTTGTAAGGGTTGTCTCCTAAGCCCGTCAAAAGGAGTGAAACTGTAAAAGGGTGGTTGGCCTTCGTCTATTGAAGGAGGGCCTCTAGTTGACGTCGGTGACCTCGTCGGTGGAGGAAGCCAAAAATGGAGTAGGTCAAGATTGAATGAACCACTCTAAATCTCGGTTTGCATTTACTTTGAGCATATTATCTTTACTGCAAACCTCCTCCGAAGCTTACTGCTTTCTATGCATATACGATCGGGTTTCAAGCCTTGCACTTTCCGAATCAGCGTTTAGACGTAAATCTGCTTTTTCGTACGATCATCATATTTCAGATTTCGTTTACGTTTTGATTTCTACCATAACTGCAAACTGCCTTTATACCCTTGCTTAAACTGCATCTCGCCTAATCAAGTGATTTACGAATCAGCATTTAGACGTAAATCAGTTTCTTCGTACGAATGTCGTATTTCAGTTTGCGCTTATATTCTGGTTTTCATCATAACTGCAAACTGCCTTCATAGATTGACTTTAACATCATCTTGCTTGATCTTAAGTTAGAGTAATCTTAGAATCGGCTTTCACACAGAAATCGTTTTTATCGTTCGAACGCAGTTTCGTTTTAATCGCAGAAAGTTTTCCGCTGCACTAATTCACCCCCCCCCCTCTTAGTGCTCTTGATCCTAACAATTGGTATCAGTGCCCGGTATTTCTCATTTCGGATTTACACCCGAGAGAAATGGCTCTTCATGGCTTTCAAGAGGGCTTATCGGTCTTTCGTCCACCGTTGTTTAACGGATTGGACTACACTTATTGGAAAACTCGAATGAGAGTTTTCTTGATTTCTATAAATTTGGATTTATGGAATATCATTGAAAACGGTTTTCAACTTCCCTCTAAACCGATGAACGAATGGTCGGATTTGGAGAAGAAGTATTTTTCTTTAAACGCAAAGGCTATGAATGCCTTATTTTGTGCTTTGGACAAAAATGAGTTCAATCGGATTTCTACATGCGAAACGGCTTTTGACATTTAGCGAACACTTGAAATCACGCACGAGGGAACTAGTAGAGTCAAAGACTCGAAAGTTAACATTTTATTGCATGATTTTGAACTTTTTCGAATGCAACCAAGCGAGACTATAGGCGACATGTACACCCGTTTCACGGATGTCGTCAATAGTTTAAGAGCTCTTGGAAAATGTTTTTCGGATTTTGAATTCGTAAACAAGATTTTGCGTTCTCTTTCTAAGAAGTGGGATTCAAAAGTAACTACAATACAAGAAGCTAAAAACCTAAACAACTTACCACTTGAAGAACTAATTGGTTCGTTGATGACATATGAAATGGTGCATAATGCATATGATGAACATGATGAACAAAGTCACCTTCCAAAGAACAAGAAGGATTTGGAATTCCGGACAAATGAATACCACTTGAGCGATGACTCAAGTGATGAGGACAATGATGAACTTGAACTTCGAACACTAAATCTTAATAAGTTTATTAAACAAAAATCTAAAATAGACAATGAACTTGAACGAAGGAAGAGGCCAAAGAAAAGGAAGGCAACCAAGGATGAATCAAGAACTTCCAAAGGTGAAACGGCGAATTGGGCTTTGACGGGCTTCGACTACAAGGTAAGTAACTCAACTCTCTTGAATTATTTTAAAATTACTTGATGCTCTCATGATGTATTTTCTTTTTTGTTTAGAATTAATGTTAAAAAAAAATTATGATCATGCTAGTAATTTCGAAAATGATAATATTACATATTTTATGATAAACAAACAAAATGATGTTGATTGAAAATATGAAATCATGGTTAAGAAGTAATAATGTGTATCATGGTGAAGTCCATTGTTATTTCTCGATTTTGAGTATATTAAATCATGTTTAATTTGAAGTTATGATTAATGAGTATATATTTTTGAAATTATGTATGATGATTCATGATAATTATGGATTATCGTTTTTCATGATAATAACAGTGGCTTTAAAAACTGATGCATGTTTGACATAAATGAAATAGGCATGGTTATATGAAATAGTGTAAGTGTCATGCTTGACGATTGTATACTCAATGATGCATAATGATGAAATTAAATATTTTGATTAACAATTTTATGCATGAGATTTTAAGCTGATGATAAGCATATGTTATTTTCATGAGTGTATTTGAAAAACTATGGCAAAAATGTGCTCGAATGCATGAACTTGTTAAGATTATTTTTCGGACTTTCTTGATTCAATGTTCAAATCACTTAATTGCCATAATGATTTTACACTATTACATGCCTTAATAACATGTTGGAAATTATGTGTTTTGGATACATAAATTTTTATGATCATGAGCTTGTTTTATCTTCATGATTGAACTTGAAAATCTATAGCAAAATCTTGTTCGAATGCATGAAAGTGTTAATTTCATTTTCGGATTCACTTAACAATTGGTATCCTAACAATCGGATTTTCTCATACACTTATTATATGAAAAATATTTTTCTGAAATGGATTTGATGAAATGATTCCTGCTTATAAATTCCATCTTGAAATATGAATGATAGTGTTTTTACTAGCAAAGATTTGTTTCACATACATATCTCCTATTATTCATGTGTAGAGAAAGAATTTATAAATCATAATACAATGAGATTTCCTATGCAAAAATAAAGAGCTTTTGTGATTCTTTGCTAAAGAAAATGATTATTAAAATCATGATCTTGATAATTATAACATGAAGTTCTTTATAAATCAAGATCGTTCATTATGCTCCCTACATTTATAAAAAAGGAATTCTTCAAATGAAATGTAACTTGTCTTTTGATTTCTCAGAATTCAATGAAGTGTCATATTGATATCTTGATACTTGGAATATTTTAAAATGTGATCTTGATAAGAATGTTTCAAGTTGCTCTTTGTACTATATCTTTTCAAATGAATCATGAGCCTTGATATCATATATTTCATAATATAGAAATAACAAGATTTCTTTGCCTTGTATGTCTTGTGTGATGATTGTACATCAATTTGCTTTATTAAGAATTATATGAATCTTGATCGTGAACTTGTTAAGAAGAATTTTAATGAACCATGAATCATATCTTTGGTATTCACGAATTGATCCTCATTGATATCTTTCATTGATATGATAAATTATCATCTCATGATATATCGCGTAATTATATCATGCTTTGCGATTGTATCATGTGATCTTTGCTTAATTTTCACATGGATATTCTTCACGACATGATTTCTTTGCTTTGTTGTCTTGTATGCTTCATGTGATAATATGAATACATGAAACACTTATGATATAATTTTTATGCAATTCCTTGTATTCATGAAATGGTTATCTCATCACCTAATAATTCTTCTTGATATTCCTTATGTGATGATAAGAATACATGAAATATTCATTAATTTGTTTTGATGTATACAAATAAGAAGTTTCGATCATGTATGGTAGGATGTAATTTAACAAATTTGGTACCATCATGTTGCAAAATAAATGATGATTAGGAATCATGCATTAATGATGATTGTATATTTTATGATTTGGCAAGATGCATGCAATGATGAAATATTCATGAATTTGAAATGATGCATGCAATACTTATGACAATGATGTACATGATGTATTGCATATGATATGTATCATGAATGCTTTAAATGATGAATGTTTGGTATCATGATCAACATGTTGATAAACGCTTAAAAATTTTAGTGTTTGAGTATCATGTATGACATACCCATTAATGATGATTGATTTATTTTTTGGTATCGTGCATGAAAAATAAGGCTTTTGAAATTGTGTATGTTTTAATTTGAATACATAATGATGCACAAATAAAATTGATACTTACCTTTGTCATAATCTGAAAATTGAAAAAAGGGTCTTCCCTTCTTTTTGACAATGACAAAGGGGGAGCAAGAATTTCTAGTGTGGACATCATGAAAAGAGGCAAACTAGCTAGCTTACACAATTCAAGAAGAAAGCAAAAATGATACTTCTCAAAAGAGAAGAAAGAGCTTGTTATCTTGAACATCACAAGCTTGCCAAACAAAAATTGTAAAAGTGCTATCTTGCCTATCTCAAGAAGCAAAACTTGCATATCGTAAAAATTTGCTAGCTTGCAACTTACATATTTCAAGAAGCAAGAGTTGCCTTCTTGAACATCTCTAAATTGCTAGCTTGCAAGTTCTAAAATGTTGTAACATTACTAGCTTGCATGTTCTAAAAGTGCTATCTTGTATGCTGTAAAACTTGTATATCTAAAACTTGATAGCTTGAATGTTCTAAGCATGATGTAACATTTGCTAAATTTTCTAGCTTCAAAACTACATGATGATAAAACTTGATATTATGTTTTTCATGCAATGAGTTGAACCAATATCACAAACACTTGATTGTGGTACTTCTCATTTTTGTTGATGACAAAGGGGGAGAAGTATATTGATGACATGACATGTTATGCATAAGTTTATGCATAAGTTCATGATGACGTGTTGCAAGTATTCATGATGAATATTGCAATGACTTGAATTTAGTTTGAATTCAAGATTCTATCAATATGGCATATTGATAGGGGGAGTTTGTTTAAACTCCGGGAGTTAAGATTAACTCCGTCATCAAGTAGTTGTCATCATCAAAAAGGGGGAGATTGTTGAATCTCGTATTTTGATGATGAAACTACTTGATATATGTTTATGATTTAATCTGCGTTTTGAATGACGTAGGATGCTTCGATCAGGATAAGACAATTAAAGCAGGAAAATCATGTTGTGCCGGAGGAACATGTCAGAAGATTGGACGTCGGGCCGGTGGATCGATCGATGTATCGACAGAAGGCTTCAGGCCGTGGAATCGGGCATCAGGCCAAGAAGAGCAGGTATTGTGCCAAGGATATCGGAGTTGCGGAGTCAATAGGCCGATTGGGCAATAGGCTGCAGGAGAGGACGATGCGCCGAAGAATCGGACGAAGCGTCGAGGGACCAATGACATGCCGGACAACTTGGTTAATTGCTTAGGATTAATTGTCTCGATCAAAGTTTTGTTTTAAGTGTGCAGGATTAACTACGATGAAAGTAAGACATGCAGCAGGAGTTACGCCGGAGTCAAGACAATGATCACGTTGGGAGTTCGAGAGTTCGACGGAAGTTCGGACAGTCGTCGGAGGTTCTGCGGGAACAAATCCGAGAAGTCCATAAGCTTGCCAAAGAAGCTCGTCGGAACTCGCCAAGTGGATTGTCGCAAGTCCAGGAGTTTGCCGAAAGTCTGCAGGAGCATCACCGAGGGTTCATCGGATGATCGACGGAAGTTCGCCGGAAGCTCGCCAGAAGAAGCGATTGACGCACCGGAGCAAGTTGCAGTAAATGTCTTAGGAAATATCATAGTTAGCACATTGATTAAGTTGGAAATGGGAGGTGATCCCATTAACTTAATCTTAGGGCAATTAGGCCCCTGAAAAACCCAAATTGGGCCGAATGGATCAACCCATTCGGACCCTGATTTCTGCCAAGCAGTTGAACCGCCCAAGGCAGGAGGTTGCACCGCCTGGGCTCAGTCTTCGAGCGAGACTGGGAGGTGCAACCGCTCCAGCCAAGCGGTAGCACCGCTTGGGCTCAGTCTCCGAGCGAGACTGGGAGGTACAACTACCCCAGCCAGGCGGTGGCACCGCCTGGGGCTCAATCTCCGAGCGAGACTAGGCGGTGCAACCTCCCCTGACAAGAGGTAGCACCGCCTGAGCTCAGTCTTCGAGCTTTGCCAGGCGGTGCAACCGCCTCAGTCAGGAGGTGCAACCGCCTGAGCTCGGTCTTCGAGCTCTATCAGGAGGTGCAACCGCCCCTAACAGGAGGTAGCACCGCCCAGAGGCTTAGTCTTCGAGCTCTGCCAGGCGATGCAACTGCTCCAGTCAGGAGGTGCAACCGCCTGATCTAAGAATTACGGGAATTGACAGTTTTGAGCTCCAAATTTGAACTGGGTTGGGGCCTATAAATACCCACCCATTCAGCACTGAAAGGGCAAGAACCAACACCGAAATCTTGATCTTTTCTGTGATTCTTAAAGCTCAAAATTGTTGTAAAGGCCAAAAGTTCTTCTCCCTCTGTTCTTCCAAGTTCTGAGTTGTAAAGAGAGGAGAGAAAATTCTATAAGGGTTGTCTCCTAAGCCCGTCAAAAGGAGTGAAATTGTAAAAGGGTGGTTGGCCTTCGCCTATTGAAGGAAGGCCTCTAGTTGACGTCGGTGGAGGAAGCCAAAAGTGGAGTAGGTCAAGATTGACCGAACCACTCTAAATCTCAGTTTGCATTTACTTTGAGCATATTATCTTTACTACAAACCTCCTCTGAAGCTTACTGCTTTCTGCGCATATACGATCGGGTTTCAAGCCTTGCACTTTCCGAATCAGCGTTTAGACGTAAATCTGCTTTTTCGTACGATCATCATATTTCAGATTTTGTTTACATTTTGATTTCTACCATAACTGCAAACTGCCTTTATACCCTTGCTTAAACTGCATCTCGCCTAATCAAGTTATTTACAAATCAGCATTTAGACGTAAATCAGTTTCTTCGTACGAACGTCGTATTTCAGTTTGCGCTTATATTCTGGTTTTCATCATAACTGCAAACTGCCTTCATAGATTGACTTTAACATCATCTTGCTTGATCTTAAGTTAAAGTAATCTTAGAATCGGCTTTCACACAGAAATCATTTTTATCGTTCGAACGCAGTTTCGTTTTAATCGCAGAAAGTTTTCCGTTGCACTAATTCACCCCCCCCTCTTAGTGCTCTTGATCCTAACAAAGGCATCATCAACCATCCAGCATTCCGTAAGCGGATCAATTAGTGAACTCATTCTCCAATGAGCACCTGTACTTATCCCTAGTGTCCCTACATGAGCAGCTATGAGACCAGCTGCTGTTAGGATCGGAGCGGCACTAAGAGGGGGGGGTGAATTAGTGCAGCGGATTAAAACGTCGGTTTTGACAAATCTTTCATACGATAAAAATCGAACTCGGAAGTGCTTAACTTGAAAGCGTATTCGCAAAGTTGTGCAGCAAAGGTAATGAGGAAATAAAGCAAGTAAGAAGGTTTGCAGTAATGTAAATAGCAGTAATGAAATGCAAACCAGAGATTACGCCAATTTTAAAGTGGTTCGGTCAAATGACCTACATCCACTTGCGAGGCCCCTCTTCGATGAGGCTCCCACCTTCCACTAGCAAATCTCTTGAAGGGAAGGGTAAATACCCCTCTTACAACTTTTTACAAGCGGTTCACTCTCTTACAGATTTTCAGCAAGAAAGAAGGAGGTGAACACTAGCAAATTGAAAACAAGACTAGCTAAGACTTTTCTAAGACCTTTCTCTCAATCAATTGCTTCTCAAAAAGTTGTAATCTCAGCTAAGATTTGAGGGGTATTTATAGGCCTCAAGAGGATTCAAATTTGGGCTCCAAAATTTGAATTCTATTTGGTTCCCGATGCTGGCGGTGCCACCGCCTGTCAGTGGCGGTGCCACCGCCTATCAGTGTCTGACACTGACAGTGGTTGGCGGTGCCACCGCCTGTCAGTGTCTGACACTGACAGTGGCTGGCGGTGCCACCGCCCAGCTCTCGGGTGCAAGGCGGTGCCACCACCCAGCTCTCGGGTGCTGGGCGGTGCAACCGCCCAATCTGGCGGTGCCACCGCTAGACCCTTCGGTTCACTAGTTGGGCTTCAAATTTAGCCCAAACCAAGTCTAATTTTAGGCCCAGTTGGCCCCTAACCAGGATATAGGATTATCTCTTAATCCTAATCCTAATTACAAGTGAACTACATAACTAAAAACATCCTAAGCAAGTTTTCAACCGCGAACGTCGAGTCTTATCCCTGCGAGCTTTCCGACGAACTTCTTCCGACGGACTCCCAGCAAACTCCCGATCTTGTGATGACTTCAATGAGTAGCCGAGCCTTCTTGGTGATCTCCGCGAACCTCCGACGATCTCTTCGGCGAACTTTCGAAAATTCTGACAAGTTCCCGATTTCTTCTCGGTTGGTTCCGGCAGCATCTCCGACGATTCTTCGGACTCTCAAACATCCATCGAACTTGACTCTGGTATTCTTGCTTTATGTTTTTTGGTTATCGTAGTTAATCCTGCACACTTAACTCAATAATATGGATTAGATCAATTAACCAATCAATTGATTTTATCATCAAAATCCGAGATTCAACAGCTGCATCTATCATATGGATGGGTATATAGCACACCAGTCTGTCCGGTTATCACGATGTCCCTCTCGAGTAACCTATGACCGAGATTATTTAGGATTATGTTTAAAGGTGAATCGATCTCATTATCGTGATCTCGTTACGATCTGATTCCCATTGCACAAATCCAAGGACATCACAATATATATATATATATATATATATATATATATATATATATATATATATATATATATATATATATATAGTTATAAAGTGATATATGCCAAAATATAATAAGCAAAAATATTCTGTATCAAGTCACACGTGTCATCACTCACGTGATTGGCTTGCTGGCACCTATGACTAACATTTCTATCTTATGAATTTGGCCTGCCTTAATCCATTTCCACCCTTAGTCTCCCTTTTTTTTCTTTTGAATCAGATAAAGCCTATTCTGGGCTCGTTGAACCGTTTGTTGATGACTTACTTTAAACAGCTTCTGATCGCCAAGCTAATCTTAGCAACTCCCTTAAGTAGACAAACTCGGACAGCTCTAGTGAAACTCTAGTAGTCAACAGCCCAGCCACAACTACCAACTACTACAAAGGAAAGAACCAAAGAACACGAACTGGAAGGTATAAAACGGAGGATAAGAATTCCATTAATAGTTACCAGAGATCAGAGGTATAGGTGTATAGGTAGTCCTGTTGGTAAGTAAACTATATTCTTAAAGGCAGGAAGGAAGGAGCAAACAAGCAGACAGCTTGAATAGTAGTAGAACCCATCCCCTGGAAACAAAGAATGAAACTAGAAACTCTAAACTACACTATCTCAACGAATGACTCCCTCCGGCTCGGCTAGGGAAACTTACTAGGCTAGGCACCAGTTGATCTGAAGTCAACAAAGAATTCAAATAATAGATTTGACTCAGCCAACTTACTATAAGGGCCTCTCCTCTTGCAACAGCCAAGCCAATTCTGTTTTCCTATATAAGAAAGTGAAAGTTCTCCTATGTTTTCCTCCACTGTGTGTCTACTTAGAACTTGTATATAAGGGGAGCATAAAGATAACTTGTTTTTCATTAGACTCTGGTGATTACGACAGTGTTAAGTCCACTCTATTCTCTTATTCTTCACTGAGAGTCTCTTGGAGTCTGAGTCAAGGAAAGCAATAAACCCAAGAATTTAACTTGCATCAATAGCTCTCTTACCCTAATTATGTATTAGGCCTGATCTCGCTCATTCCTCTATTTCTTCTCTTGCTATTGAATTATTACTTTCGAATGAAATTCTTTGTCTTCTACTAGATGCGGGGAATTAATACTAATAGTTTCATTCTATTACTACTTAGTTCTATTCTTTAACTCTACTTTATTAGTTAAATTCTAACTTTTGAATTGAGAGCACAGTTACCCTCTATTACTAGGCTAGGGTAGGCTGGTTTACTTACTCCAATTGACTAGCGGATCTGCCACCCTTTCTCTTGGATACTTTTCTAGAACTTAACCTTTCCACTGTGGAGCTTCTATTGGGACTGGTTTCATTCCTTTACTGACTAGTTGAATTAGTTTCATCCCAAGTTGAAACTAAGTCCTGTGTTTGTTTTCCAATAATAACATTACCCATGAATTCCCTACAAACATTCTCATCCAAATTCTATCTTATTATTATAAGATACAAGTAGAATAGGATACAAGTAGAACATAAACGGAATTGAAGAAGACCCCCCAAGAGATTCTAAACTAGTAGACGTAGGAGCACCCCAACTCGACTTGTTGACTAAGATACAAGGGCACCTGAACCTCTATCCTCTTTAAATTATATCTTATTATTTAGAAAGAGAAAAGGATAGTGAGCTTATCATCGGGATCGAAGATTGGTCCTGTGTGAGTGTAATCTACTTATTGCTATTCGAGGTAAGTTATTCAAGTTGAGTTCAATTGTAATATAAAGTAGCGAGTGTTGGTGCTCTAGCTCAGCGAGGGTTGGAGAAGGTACCTAGCTCGGCTCATCTAAATTCATTCTGACTTACTTCAGTATCAAAGCTAGTATAGTACTTTATTCTTCAACTTACTATAAGACCAGCTCTAGTACAACTCTATACTCCTCGGATTCCACAACTCAGGATGGATAGCCGATATTGAACTACTAGTAGCCCACCAAACTAGCACTCGCACTCTTTCCTTTAAGAATTGAGTGGAAGGGTTTCCGTTTTCAAGTAATAAGCTTACGAAGTAGGAAGAAAAGTTTCAGTCTCATTAATCATCTACTGATCAGGTGTTGGTGAAGAATCCTTATTAGTTGGCGAGACCGGATAGAGAGGATAAGCAGTTTCCATTCTCAAGTCTAGTGTTGGCAGAGGGCTCTCAACTACCTCTGGCTCATAATTGAAGTGAAGAATTGACCTCACCTCAAAGCAAGTACTTTATTCATTTCCAACCGAAACTAAAACTGCAGCTAACACTTGAACAGGAACAAGGGATGAAACTAGAACCATTAACTTAAGGGTAGTACTACTTGAATTACATATCGGCAAGCAACTACTAGACAAGTTGAACTCCTTACTCAGGCACCAGTGTACAAATTACGGTAAGTCTAGACTACAACTAGTATTTCTTCTGGGCTGGCAACCTGGACTACTACTTGAAACTCCATTATACCTCCTTCTTTCTTATCCTATAACTCTTGCTACTATCCCTCTCCTCTTGCTCATCTAACTTAATTCTGAAAACGCATAGTAAGTAGGCAAGCTACTACTAAGGGAAGTCGGAATGCAACTAGTCTGAATGGAACTAAGTAGTCAAATCCATCTATTTTCACTCCTCCTCTACCATAGTCAACTAATACTGTTATGGCTCCTATACCAGAATTCTTATCCTCTGTTTTATACCTTCCCTTCCTTAGAAGCAGCGGTTAACTTCTCTATTTACTACTTGACTCTTTAACTCCTATACTAGACTAACTCTTTAACTCCGATGAGAGCTTTAAGGTGACAACTGCTATCTCTTGCCGGTTTAGCCTACCAGGGTCCATTTCGGTACGTAAGATCAATGTGCCATCTTTATAACCACGTTCATCTCTTGTATGATTAGTATGAAGGGCCAGGAAGGATAACTGTTGTCTCAGAGCGACAGTCAAGCTCATATCACTCCCACCACACTATAACATTGAACTATCTTTGATTGATAGGTCAGTGATAGGTCAGATAGGAAGTAGGCAAGCAAACAATGAACGAACTCCGTAAGCGCTCCATTACTTGTGGAAGTTAGATAACTCGGAAAGGTTGTCCTATCACTTATTTAATCTAATAAAATGCTTGAGTTTGTTAGCTTGGCTTAGATAAGGAAAGAGAAGATGCTTAAGTGTGGTTTAGGCTTTTTCTTTCTTCTTTGATGCTGTAGTTAGCTAGGCATTTCAAGCGATTAATCAGGCTTTGCCCTTTCCTACCCTACCTATACTTAATAGTGAAGAATTGAATGTTTAATGTCTTTTCTATACTGCCCACGTAGCTATTAAGGCACTAAAGTAAAGGAGTTGGCAACGAAAGAATCAGCTGGATCCAAGTAGCAATCTCAATTCTTGTTTAATCCCGAGCCGAGTAGTAGTAGCTTCCCAATTTAGGCTAACTTAATTAGGAGCATATAACTCTTAATAGGAGCATCTAATTCTTAAAGAAGGAAGATATTCTTTAGCGGATGCAGTTGAAAGAGAATCAGATGGACAAAAAGCAAACTAAACACTTGCAGAAACAGAGTAAGGATCCGGGGATATGAAGCCGAAGAATGGAATGCTACTATTGTTGGCAAAGGATCTTAACCAGTGCTACCAATAATGTAACTAGAAACAGGGAATGAAACCTTCCCTCATGCCCTAAGGTCAGACTCAACAAGCAACAAGACCTAGATCCGATATAAGAATTAGCAACTACTCTGGATGTAAAGGACCTTCTCTATAGTAGGAATTTGCCTCTAAAGTCAGAAAGTCACTTCACAGTGTGTTTAAAGCAATAAAGTCAGAATTGCACTTGAAGGTAAGAAACATCAGAATGAGCTAGGTCTGATAGATCTTTGTAACTAAGGGCAGCAGTTCAGTAAGAAGTAGAGGCCAGGGAAGCTGTTCAGGAGGTAGATATGGGTTGGGCGTCTAGTCTAATAGAGATATGTGCCGCTATAAAGGATTCGGGTAATTCTAAGGTATCTCATGAGTTTCCAGCTCGTCTCTTTCTCTTTAAGATAAGGAATAGATAAAGGTGTGTGTTGGATATAGATCAAAGTAATATTAATAAGATCTTAGATGTGATGCAAGAGAGTCGACGAGATAAGTCATTGGCTCTAAGTCAGTAACTGTAGAGGATATAGGTTCCGCTCGAGTTCAAGTTGCAAGATCCGTTCTTGGCTACGAGATTCTTTCTTGGCTTGCTCCCTTGCTTCCTGAATTAATGTAAGGTTGAGTCTATAAGGATCTAATTGCAGTAAAATCATTAATGGAATCTCTTCCACCCGCCTATGATCTAGGAATTTAAACAACTAAACAAAACTCCCAGAACTTATAGTACTCAACTCCTTATCCTCGCTTGTCTGCTTGGTTGCTCTTAACCCATCTATTGCTTATGCCTATAAGAATATAGTTGACTTACCGCAACTCTGATAATTATACTCGGTATACCTTATTTTATTCTTTCTATCTTTGCCTTTTTATACTAATGGGCTGGCACTGGGGCTGGTAATTCTCCACTGTAAACTAGAACTGACGTTGCTACTCAAGAATCAGAGCAGAGGTTAAGATATGCTAGTTTAGGCCATAAGGAATATAGGAAGAAATGAACTATTTAACAACTTACTATGTTTTCTGGGAAAATACCTATCTACTTCCCTTCCCCGTTCAAGAAATGAATTAATTCCTAACATCTTTAGGGTCGAAGAAAGCACTTGTTATGATCTCGTAGACATTCACTTTGCACCAACACCCTACTTTAGAACTGGAACAGGGGATGCACCTACCCCATCTGCCTTCTTTTCTTCCGCTTCTTCAGTTGCTGGTTCAGAGGATCCGCCTTCCCACGCAACTTTTCTAGACTTAACTCGAACTGCTGCTTACTTTGGCACTAATCCTGATCTTTCAACTCGAACTGTATTAGCTTCAAAGCATGGAATTTCTTCTTACCTTAACCCGGACCTTGATAAAGCATCTGTTGAATCTGATCTTGAGCCAGTTCCTGCCCTGCGTCTGGTTATCGTACACTTGTATCCTCCCTTGCTTGCTTTAAGAATTGAATTGTTAACCTCTAGTATAGAAATAGGGAAGATTCCTCACCCTCGTGTGACTTATTTATGAAGAGACTCATGAATTGGAATTTCACTCTCGAGCTCAATCCTATGATTTTGATCCAGCTACATCTTAAGTTGCTTGGTGCTCTAAACTCTTAATAACTCCTTACTTTCAGCTAACGGGAGCTGAAGAAGTTCTCTACTCGCCCCAGGACTACTGAAGACTAAACTTCCCTTTCTTACCCAACAAAGCCTTACTATTAAGCCTTCTCAACTCAGGATTCAACCAGAGCAGAAGGATACGATACGGAAGTAGACTATTGTTACCCGCTTATAGTTACTTTATTACTTGCTATGTGCTCGGTTGCCAGAGTGAGATTAGCTAGATGATCTTCCTTCCTTGAGACAATCAGTCAAGTTATCAACTTCTCTGACGTTCAGATTCTTCCAACCCGCCTGTTTTTGACTTTAGAGCACCCTATGTTGGGCTGGCAGCCCACAGATTCAGTCCATAGTGGGCTTGGACAGCCCACAGCCCACACCCCCTCTTAACCTAACCCTAATTAACATTAGGGGGTGTAGTGACTGTGTTTTGGAGGCAAAAAAAGGCATAAATAGGGCAGCAACGTGGGAGAAGAGAATAGCCACGGGATTCCAAAGAAAAGAATGAGAACAAGGCAGAAAATAAAGAGAAAGAAAGGGAAGAAGACAAGGACAACGCAGAGAGACTATTCTCAATCATCTAGTAGTGTTCTCATCTCAAGTTAGATCAAATCTACAGTAGACTCTTGCTGTGATTACTTGG
Organism: Musa acuminata AAA Group; assembly: GCF_036884655.1. Taxonomy (NCBI): domain Eukaryota; kingdom Viridiplantae; phylum Streptophyta; class Magnoliopsida; order Zingiberales; family Musaceae; genus Musa; species Musa acuminata. The sequence goes on along the minus strand of NC_088344.1, from coordinate 16,586,412 downwards.
AGAGGTTTTAGATATCGTGGACAGTGACGTGATCCTTGTATCCCAGTTGTTCTCTTGTGATTGTTACTAGGGCTTAGGGCAAGAGATTAAGATTTGTATATTCATTATTCTCATAGTGGATTATCTCTAGTTTGCCCCGTGGTTTTTACCCTTCACATTGAAGGGGTTTTCCACGTATATCTTGATGTTCTATTTGATTATGGTTCCATTTAATTCCGCTGCGTATTATGGTCTTCTAGTATTTGTTCATATACAAAGGTTATTCCTGTTTGTATCCCCTTCAACTGATATCAGAGCAAAGGGTTTTGGTGATTTAAATTTTATATTTGAACATGGAGGCTAGTAATGTTTCTCGCATGATTAGTTTGAATGGAAATAATTGGATGATATGAAAATCAAGAATGGAAGATCTCTTGTATTGTAAAGATTTGTATGGACCTTTGTAGGGGGATAATGCAAAACCTACAACTATGACAGATGATGAGTGGAAGAGGTTAGATCGAAAAATAATTGGGTTTATTAGACAGTGGCTTGATGATAGTGTCTTTCACCATATTTCTACTGAAATTTCTATATATTCTCTTTGGAAAAAGTTGGAAAGTCTCTATGAAAGAAAAACAATTGGCAACAAAGCTTTTTTTATTAGGAAACTTGTGAACCTAAAATATAGAGAGGGTGCTTCTATTGCTGAACATTTGAAAGAAATGCAGAGTATTACTAACCAGTTATCCTCTATGAAAATGTCTCTTGATGATGAATTGTAGGCATTGTTACTTCTCAGTTCATTACCAGAAAGTTGGGAGACACTAGTGGTTTCCCTCAGTAATTCTGCGCCAGATGATGTTGTCATTATGAGTCAAGTAACAAGTAGTTTGTTGAATGAGGAGTTGAGAAGAAAGAGTTCGGCAACATCTCAGAATGATTCACAGGCACTTATCTCAGAGAACAAAGGAAGGTCAAAGTCTAGAAGCAGTTTACGCATAAGTAGAAGCAAGTCAAGATCAAAAAAAGATATTGTTTGCTATAATTGTGGTGAGAAAGGACATTACAAGAACCAATGTAAGCAACCTAAGAAGAGCAATAAAAAAGGGAAAGAAGTGGAGTCTATAGAGTCTAAAGATAAGATCACAACTACAATGCAGAGTGATGATTATTTAATTTTGTCTCCTTTTGATGATATTTTTTCTTGTGTATGTCATGATCTTGAGTGGGTGATTGACACAGATGCTTCTTATCATACTACACCACGGAGGGAGTTTTTTACTACATATAGGTTTGGAAATTTTGGTATTGTCAAGATGGGCAACTATGGTACAGCAGACATCATTGGCATGGGTGATATCCATTTAAAGACCAACCTTAGCTGCAAGTTGGTGCTTAAGGATGTAAGGCATGTGATTGACTTGAGGCTGAATTTAATTTCAATTGGAAGACTAGATGATGAAGACTATGATAGTATATTTCACAAAGGGCAATGGAAGCTCAGTAAGGGTTCTCTTGTTATAGCTAATGGAAAGAAATGTCATACTTTGTACAGGTTGCAGGCTAAAGCTTATGGTGAGCAGTTAAATGCTACAGAAAAAGACTTCAGCATGGAGTTATGGCATAGGCGACTAGGACACATGAGCAAGAAGGGGCTGCAAGCTTTTTCCAAGAGAGAGGTATTACCAGACCTTAGAGGTATACATCTGAACCATTGTATTGATTGTTTGACAAGTAAACAACATAGAGTTTCATTTACTAGTCCTGCTTTGTCTAGAAAAATGCATGTCTTAGACCGTGTTTATACAGATGTATGTGGTCCTTTGAGGACAAAAACTCATGGTGGATCTGTTGATGTTCTTGGTATAAGTGGTGCACTTTATTTTGTCACTTTTATAGATGATTTTTCTAGGAAAGTTTGGGCCTATGCTTTGAAGACCAAAGATCAGGTTATTAATGTCTTCAAAGAGTTTCATGCTAGGTTGAAAGGGAGATAGAAAGAAATTGAAATACATAAGATCAGATAATGGTGGTGATTATACAGGATTATTTAATGACTATTGTAGGTCACATGGGATCCAACATGATATGACAGTTCCTGGTACACCTCAGCATAATGCAATTGCAGAGAGGATGAACCGCACCATCATGGAAAAAATCAGATGTATGCTTTCACAAGCCAAACTACCCAAAAGGTTTTGGGATGAGGCTTTGAGGACTACAGTTGATGTGATCAACTTATCACCATATACAGCCCTAGATGGTGATGTTACAGAGCATGTATGGTCAAGGAAAGATGTTTCCTACAAGCATTTGAGAGTGTTTGGTTGTTATGCATTTGCACATGTTCCAGATAATGAGAGGTCCAAGCTGGATGGTAAGACTAAAGAATGTATTTTTCTTGGCTACTCACATGATCATTTTAGTTACAGGCTTTGGGATCCAGAAAAGCAGAAGGTGTTCAGAAGCAGAGATGTAGTCTTCTTTGAGGATCAAACCTTTGAAGATTTGAAGAAGAAGATACCGGCCAAGACTTCTATAGAAGGATTAACAGATTGTGACCCAGTTATTCCTCCAGTATATCACGGTGATGGGGGAGATGTGCAGGAAGATAGTGTAGAGCCTGATATTGATCTACCTACAGGACATGTTGAGTAATAAGAAGTAGGAGAGCAAGTTCCAACAGAACCTCAGTTGAGAAGATCTTCTAGACAACGTCAACCTTCCAGAAGATACTCTACAGATGAGTATGTGATGCTTACTGATGCAGGTGAACCAGAGAGTTACCAGGAAGTAGTTAAAAGTGACCAGAAAAAGAAGTGGTTACTTGCTATGCAAGAAGAGATGGATGCTCTTCAGAAGAACCACACTTATGATTTGGTACTGCAACCAAATAGAATGAAGACCTTACCAAAAGAAAGGCAGGAGATATGCCGACAACTGGTCGGCATGGCTTCACATTGAGGAGTCATGGGACAGCCTCCCTTATGGGCTGAAGGGGGAGGTTGTTGGGCTGGCAGCCCACAGATTCAGCCCATAGTGGGCTTGGGCAGCCCACACCCCATCTTAATCTAACCCTAATTAACATTAGGAAGGTGTGGTGGATGTGTTTTGGAGGCAGAAAAAGGCATAAATAGGGTAGCAATGTGGGAGAAGAGAATAGCCACGGGATTCCAAAGAAAAGAAGGAGAACAAGGTAGAAAAGGAAGAGAAAGAAAGGGAAGAAGACAAGGACAACGCAGAGAGACTGTTCTCAATCATCTAGCAGTGTTCTCATCTCAAGTTAGATCAAATCTACAGTAGACTCTTGCTGTGATTACTTGGAGAGGTTTTAGATATCGTGGACAGTGATGTGATCCTTGTATCCCAATTGTTCTCTTGTGATTGTTACTACGGTTTAGGGCAAGAGATTGAGATTTGTATATTCATTATTCTCATAGTGGATTATCTCTAGTTTGTCCCGTGGTTTTTATCCTTCACATTGAAGGGGTTTTCCATGTATATCTTGATGTTCTATTTGATTATGGTTCCATTTAATTCCGCTGCGTATTATGATCTTCTAGTATTTGTTCATATACAAATATTCACCCCACACCCTGATTGATGATCTAGCTTTCATAACTGCAGGTTACTATTTGTAGATGACACTAATTTGTAGAACATAAACAGAATTGAAGAGGAGAGGCACGTGTAATAAAGAAGCAAGAGGAGAGTCTAGGTTCCTTGCGAGCAAGTAAGTCTTATGAAACTCGAGGCCAAGCATATACTACTAAAGAAGAGAGGAAATAAGGGCAAGCAACTTCTTTTTGGGCTACAGGCTTTGAAGCGGATTCCTATTGATTTGAAGTAGAATAAGAAGTTGAAGGAGAATACGCTATTTCAGCAGTAGGAGCAGTGTCAGTGAAATATAATATGTGAGTTTTTAAGCAAGGGGAAAGCTCTTAGTTTATTTCTAAAGAATAGAGTTCCGCTCGCTAAAGGGAAGGGAGTTTAATATAGAATCAAAGCTGGTTCAGGATCTTCAACTAGAGTTCAGGATGCTAACGTGAATGAAGAAATAAGTTTGAGTGAAATCTCCTGTTTTCGTATTCTAAGTATAGGTCGGCAAAAGAACCAGTAAAGGGATAACAAGTATATACAAACTTAGGAGTTAGCGGGTATAGATTTGCTTTTAGTAATCTGGGGGTTAAGATAGAGATTCCATTCCAGTAGTTGGCGAGAGAGATTCAATTCCAGGTTTCCTTGAACAGTTGCAACAAGACTCAGTGCGTCGGCGAGAAGATAAGTTGAAATTCCTATTTGTGAGTTCAATTCTGTAATTCCAGTTGATATAACACTAGCATCCGAAACTTATTATAGAGGCCTAAACTTCTTTCCATGCTGCGGACAAGCTATACGATTAAACAAGAACAGAAAAAGACTAATATGAAGTAGACCTAGACCTTGTCTCAAAGCCGATACTTTCTTCTTCACCCTTGCCCACGAGGAATTAAAGAAGAGACTTAACTCCCCACACCCGGTAGTTGCAATCCTTTTTTGATGTTTCTTATCTGTCAACAACAAAATAATTGTTGAAGCAAGTAGTCAATTGTTAGAGTCGACAGCATATGCTTGTTCCCCGAAACACTCATAAGCATTATCACAAGGGCGAACCTACCCCTAGTAGTTGAATGCAAAGTCACTAGCCCACCCAGTACTCCTCAATTCCATTCTTTTATGTCTTACTTCAATTCTATTCAATTGGGTCATATGAGCTCAATCCTCTTCTTTAGTTTGATACCCTCCCTGTTGCTAAGTATAAACATTTTATCCGTAGTAGCTAAGGTTAACTTTGCGAGTGGAATTGACCAGATCAGATGCACGCTTAGAAGCAGGAAGTACTGATAATTGTTCTCTCCCTTGCAGAAACTTACTATAGAGGCCTCTTCTACTGGAGCTGGGCATTCTATTAAAAAAGCTACTTCTGAAACTGAAGTAAGGTAAAAGTGACATTACCAACCAGAGGTGTTATCGAACCCTTAAATCAGAATACATATTAGGTGGCTACTCGGTAGGTGCTAGGAAAGCCTATAACTCTATATCAGGGTCAAGTAAAGACTTTGAAGCGGAAAGAAAGTCACCAAAACCTAGAGTAGAAAGGGAAGTATATAGTTGAAAGTAGTGTTCCATAAGCATAAGGAGAAGGATCTGAGTCAGCATCAGAAGTGGAATGTTTTGAGTCAAACCTAATGAAATTCTCCAAAGAATCCAAGTTTGTTAGCAAGAGGCGAGGCCCCTATAGTAAGTTGTAGAGCTGTTAAGGAGGTAGGCGAGAAAGAGCACCTGTGTTGTCTTCATGGCATACGTTAGTTCTTGTCTTCAGTGTTAGTTAGTTGTTGTTGGGAAATCTTGGGGGCGACATCATATGTGCAGCGGAAGAACAAGAAAACAAAATCCCCGATTCCTAAAAAGATATTCATCGTCGTGCGAAGATTGGTGCGCAAAATCCGTGAAACTTAAAACTACGTATAGAGTAGATTGTGTTATCTAGGGAGATCGTATATCCCTGTTTCCTTACAGATCCTTAGGAGAGGGTGAAGGAGGTCAAGCGTCCTCCTCTCTAGCGGTGATCCACATAGTAGGGTTGCGACGACGCTCCTCAAAACTCCAGGCCTACTCTGAGATGGAGAGGGAGAGGAGAATAGGAAAGACAAGCAAAGGCTCTAGCCTATGAGGCTCTGAATCCCTCCTATTTATAGAGGTCCCCTGTCAAACCCTAATGGGTCCTCCCCTAGTGGGTATTGGATCTGCATCCAATAAGACAAGGGCTCCATCGGATATCTCATATCCGAACCTCTACTCATCGTAATGCCTACCATATGTGTGTGACCCTCTAGGGCCAATATCGAGCTGGCCGTGAGTCATACCTGTCAGAACTTTTTCTAACTCAGTGAATTATTATCTCTGTAATAATTCACTTGACTCATCGACTACGAACGTACTATGCTACTACGCTGTAGTCCCCAAACGATAAAGGGGAATCCAATCTATTGGACTTGTCTGACCTCAGTTACCGTGTACCTATAGTCCCTCATCCATCTAATATCTCAAAGACCGTATATCAAGCATGGTGCTGTCAAACCCATATGGTTTCTACTCGAGTCTCGCTCTAATCGAATTCTCCCGGAGAACTCTTTCTCTCTCAACCCGAATGACCTTGGCTAGGGATTTATCTGAGCAAGAACACATGGGATATTCCTCTCATGACACCGAGAGTGAATGATCCTCTATCGACACTCAATAGCCCTCGTAAGGTCGACTACCACTCCCAATGACCAACTGTACTAGATCTGGAACAGCCAAACCTATAAGTCTGGTATCAAAGAGTGGAGTACTCATACAGGACATCCTTGGTGTCTCAAGTCTAAGGACCAGATACACCACTAGGACTACAGAATTACTGTCTAACAATAAGGCATCATCAACCATCCAGCATTTCGTAAGCAGATCAATTAGTGAACTCATTCTCCAATGAGCACCTGTACTGTATCCCTAGTGTCCCTACACGAGCAGCTATGAGACCAGCTGCATCCATTATATGGACGGGTATACAGCACACCAGTCCGTCCGGTTATCACGATGTCCCTCTCGAGTAACCTATGACCGGGATTATTTAGGATCTGTGTTTAAAGATGAATCGATCTCATTATCGTGATCTCATCACGATCCAATTCCCATTGCACAAATCCAAGGACATCACAATATATATATACACATATACAATAGTTATAAAGTGATATACACCAAAATATAATAAGCAAAAAGATTATGTATCAAGTCACACGTGTCATCACTCACGTGATTGACTTGCTGGGCACCTATGACTAGCAGTTGTTACCAAGTCTTGTGTTTTCTTAATGCGGTGCTTGTGCTTCGGTAAGTGAATTGCCTTCTCCTAGTCTTGTTAGAGTGAAATCCTGTTTAAGTGGAATCCTAAGAAGTGGTTTTCTACCTAAATAGCCTTATACTTACTACGAAAATAGGACTTTCCTATGTACTTTTCACTCGTAAACTAAGAATGAAACTCATAAGTCAAAATGAAATAGTGCACAAGGAAAGCCAACACAAGAAGTGACGTTACCAACCAAAGCATAGGTCTTACCGAACCGACCACTATTCTACTTTAATGCCACTCACTAATTTGATGCTGGACCACTACTAGTTGGGGATTCAACAAGAACTCCCGGCTCATCTAACTCAGGATAACCCTCTGCTCTGTCAACTAATACTGGCTCAGTCACTCAACCAATGCTATAAAAAAACACGGGTTTCTTAAAACGACAACAGACCCGACAGTAGTTGACTTTAGAACTCTGCTCTTGTTCTCTTTCTTACCTTGCCTACCTCTGCTCTTGTTCTGCTCACTCGACTCTGGCTACAACTACTTATTCAACTACTCGTACATTAGTTGGAGGACTAGACTACTACTAGTTGGGGATTCAACAGGCACTTGACTGACCTGGACTACCGGGCAATTCAACTCTAACTCTACCTTCTACTTATGCTCATTCATCAAAACACAGGAAAAAACATAGCACTGGCATTTTCCCTACTAGAGCACCCATTTTTTATGATCTTTTCTAAGAAACCCGTGATTTTTTGTTGTAAATAAAGGTCTGAAACAAGGGATTCAACTCCAACTCAAAATTAGTAGCTTGTATCTTGCCCATCGATTCCCCGATGCTGTAGTAAAGGTATCAATTGATCAGATCAAGTAAACAGGTTCTCTTTCTTTCCTTGCCGACCTAGACTTTACTTCGATTTAAGAACTGCCTTAACCTTACTTGAGAACTGGAACTGGACCTGGACTTATAGTCGTTACTTGGCGGGAAAAACTCCCCAGCCTGTCTCTACTACTTACTTGTTTTATTCGAGTTTCATTGATCCGATCATCTATAAAAGGCGAACACAGCACTTGGTCTAACTACGTTGCTTGGTCTGTAGTAGTAGCTTAAGGAGAGGAAGCTAGTAAAGTAATCAGTAACACTTTGAGTGAACCCCGACCCTACTTCTTTAGTTTGAGCACCCGACCACCCTACTTTGGAATTCACTCCTACTGTTGCTACTGTTGGGAAATCATGGGGGGGCGACATCATATGCGCAGCGGAAGAACAAGAAAACAAAAATCCCCGATTCCCAAAAAGATGTTCATCGTCGTGCGAAGATTGGTGCGCAAAATCCGCAAAAAACACAAAAACTACGTATAGAGATTGTGTTACCTAGGGAGATCGTATATCCCTGTTTCCTTGCAGATCCTTAGGAGAGGGTGAAGGAGGTCAAGCGTCCTCCTCTCTAGCGGTGATCCACACAGCAGGGTTGCGACGACGCTCCTCAAAACTCCAGGCCTACTCTGAGGTGGAGAGGGAGAGGAGAATAGGAAGGGCAAGCAAAGACTCTAGCCTATGAGGCTGTGAATCCCTCCTATTTATAGAGATCCCGTGTCAAAACCCTAATGGGTCCTTTCCCTAGTGGGTATTGGATCTGCATCCAATAAGACAAGGGCTCCGTCGGATATCTCATATCCGAACCTCTACTCATCGCAATGCCTACCATATGTGTGTGACCCTCTAGGCCCAATATCGAGCTGGCCGTGAGTCATACCTGTCAGAACTCCTTCTAACTCAGTGAATTATTATCTCTGTAATAATTCACTCGACTCATCGACTACGGAAGTACTAGGCCACTACGCCGTAGTCCCCAGACGATACAGGGGAATCCAATCCATTGGACCTGTTTGTCCTCAGTTACCATGTACCTATAGTCCCTCATCCATCTAATATCCCAGAGACCGTATATCGAGCATGGTGCTGTCAGACCCATACGGTTTCTACTCGAGTCTCGCTCTAATCGGATTCTCCCGGAGAACTCTTTCTCTCTCAACCCGAATGACCCTGGCCAGGGATTTGTCTGAGCAAGAACACATGGGATATTCCTCTCATGATACCGAGAGTGGATGATCCTCTATCGACACTCAATAGCCCTCGTAAGGTCGACTACCACTCCCAATGACCAGCTGTACTAGATCTGGGAACAGCCAAACCTATAAGTCTGGTATCAAAGAGTGGAGCACTCATACAGGACATCCTTGGTGTCTCAAGTCTAAGAACCAGATACACCACTAGGACTACGGAATCGTTGTCTGACAATAAGGCATCATCAACCATCCAGCATTCCGTAAGCGGATCAATCAGTGAACTCATTCTCCAATGAGCACCTGTACTGTATCCCTAGTGTCCCTACACGAGCAGCTATGAGACCAGCTGCATCCATCATATGGACGGGTATACAGCACACCAGTCTATCCGGTTATCACGATGTCCCTCTCGAGTAACCTATGACCGGGATTATTTAGGATATGTGTTTAAAGGTGAATCGATCTCATTATCGTGATCTCATCATGATCCGATTCCCATTGCACAAATCCAAGGACATCACAATATATATGCATTTATGCAATAGTTATAAAGTGATATACGCCAAAATATAATAAGCAAAAAGATTCTGTATCAAGTCACACGTGCCATCACTCACGTGATTGGCTTGCTGGGCACTTATGACTAGCAATCTCCCACTTGACCTAAAGCCAATCACCTATGTGTCTGATCCCCATCAGACCCCTGTGACGCTCAAAGACAATCTGAGACAATGGCTTTGTTAGTGGATCTGCAATGTTATCTTCGGATGGAACTCTTTCCACTGCTACATCTCCTCGGGTCACGATCTCTCTGATAAGGTGGAACCTCCTCAGAACATGCTTAGATTTCTGATGAGACCTAGGTTCCTTCGCTTGAGCAATTGCCCCGTTGTTGTCGCAATATAGGGAAATCGGCTCCTCACTATCCGGCACGACTCCCAAATCTGTGATGAACTTCTTCAACCAGACTCCCTCCTTTGCTGCATCTGATGCAGCAATGTACTCCGCCTCTGTGGTCAAGTCAACAGTGGTATCTTGCTTGGAACTCTTCCAGCACACTGCTCCTCCATTCAAGGTGTACACATACCCTGAATTCGACTTGCTATCATCGACATCAGACTGAAAACTTGAGTCAGTGTAGCCTTCAACCTTAAGGCTATTACCTCCATATACTAGTAAAAGATCCTTAGTCCTTCTCAAGTACTTAAGGATACACTTTACTGCTTTCCAGTGCTCCAAGCCTGGATCCGCCTGATACCTGCTCGTGACACTCAGAGCATGCGCTATATCAGGCCTAGTACATAGCATGGCATACATGATAGACCCTATTGCTTAGGCATAAGGTATCATATCCATGTTCGCCCTTTCTTCTGGAGTCTTTGGGGACATACTCGTAGAAAGCGATATCCCATGTCTCATCGGTATGAGACCTCTTTTGGAATTTTCCATGCCAAACCTTTTGACAATAGTTTCTATGTACCTGGACTGGGACAAGCCAAGCATCCTTTTGGATCTATCTCTATAGATTCTAATCCCCAAGATATAAGATGCTTCTCCTAAGTCCTTCATGGAGAAGTGTCTAGATAACCAAGCCTTTATTGTGGATAGCATTCCTATGTCATTCCCAATGATGAGGATGTCATCCACATATAACACCAAAAAGCTAATAGCGCTCCCACTTACCTTTCTGTATACACAAGGCTCATCTTCGTTCTTAACGAAGTCATAAGATCTGATTGCCTCATCAAATCTTATGTTCCAACTTCGGGAAGCTTGCTTTAGTCCATAAATGAATCTAAGCAACCTACACACCTTATCTGGGCAGTTCTTGGACACGAATCCCTCAGGTTGCATCATATACACCTCCTCCTCCAGGTTCCCGTTGAGGAATGCGGTTTTCACATCCATCTGCCAGATCTCATAATCATAGTGTGCTGCAATAGCCAATAGAATTCTGATGGATTTTAGCATTGCTACGGGTGAGAAAGTTTCGTCGTAGTCAACACCTTGCCTTTGACGATACCCCTTAGCCACTAGCCTTGCTTTATAGGTCTCTACCTTTCCATCTACTCCGATCTTTTTCTTAAAGATCCACTTGCAACCGATGGGTACAATACCTTCGGGTGCATCAACTAGGTTCCAAACCTTATTGGAGTACATAGAATCCATCTCAGAATTCATGGCTTCTTTCCACTTCCCGGAGTCTATACTCATAATAGCCTCCTCGTAGGTCTGAGGATCAATATCCTCTACATCCTCTGCTCTAATATGTCCCACATATCTCTCAGGAGGATGGGATACTCTATCAGACCTGCGTAAAGTTGAAACTTGTGTATTAGATACCTGAACAGACTCGGGCTGTAGAGTGGTGCTTGAGCTTGGTTCTCCAACCTCGCTCAATTCTATCATTCTCCCATTGTCTCCGTCAAGAATGTGTTCCTTCTCAAGGAACACTGCTCTCTTAGCTACAAAGACCTTTTTGTCCTCGGGATGATAGAAGTAATACCCACAAGTTTCCTTGGGGTACCCCACAAATATGCATCGCTCTGTCCTTGATTCTAACTTATCGAGGTTGTGTCTTTTAACGTGGGCTGGGCAGCCCCAAATCTTAACAACTTTAAGATCAGGCTTCTTCCCTTTCCATATCTCATATGGTGTAGACACCACCGACTTAGTCGGAACTCTGTTCAGAAGGTAAGCTGCGGTTTCTAGGGCATATCCCCAGAATGAGATGGGTAGGTCAGCGAAACTCATCATGGACCGTACCATATCTAATAATGTACGATTTCTCCTTTCAGAGACACCATTGAGCTGAGGTGTATAAGAAGGTGTCCATTGGGATAATATCCCATGGTCCTTGAGGAAGTGAGTAAACTCTGTACTTAAGTACTCACCTCCTTGATCTGATCGAAGAGTTTTGATACTCTTTCCAGTCTGGTTCTCCACCTCATTCTTATACTCTCTGAATTTCTCAAAGGCCTCGGACTTGTACTTCATTAAGTACACATATCCATACCTTGAGAAATCATCAGTAAATGTAATGAAGTAGGAGTAACCTCCAATGGCATGAGTTGACATGGGTCCACATACATCACTATGTATGAGTTCCAACAACTCAGTGGCTCTCTCTCCAGTTCCACTAAATGGAGAGTTGGTCAGTTTTCCACGAATGCAAGGCTCACAAGTTGCATATGACACATAGTCGAATGGATCTAGATATCCATCATTTAGCAACTTTTGAATCCTTCTTTCATGGATGTGACCTAGCCTACAATGCCACAGGTATGCACTGTTCAACTCGTCTCGTTTCCTTTTGGACACATTTATATTCATGATATGTGGAGTGGTGTCTAACATAAATAAACCATTATGCAATGTTCCTTTCGTGATGATCTTATCATCTAATAATATCGAACAACCATTGTTCTCAAAAACAAATTTATATCCACTAACTGTTAAACATGAAATGGAGATAATGTTTTTGATAATAGAAGGAACAAAATAACATGCATCTAATGCAATAAAAGCTCCACTAGGCAGATGTAGGGCGACCTCGCCAACAGCTAATACAGCAACTTTTGCTCCATTACCCATCTTGAGGTCCATCTCGCCTCTCTCTAGTCTCCTAGGCCTTGCCAGAACCTGCAACGAATTACATATATGATAAGCACTACCGGTATCTAATACCCATGTGTTATCATAAGAGTCTGACAAATGGAGACTGATCATGAATGTACCTGAAGCTTCATCAAGCTTTTGTTTCGCCCTTTCTGCAAGGTACTCTTTGCAGTTTCTCTTCCAGTGCCCATCTTTACCACAGTGGAAGCACTGGCCTTTGTCCTTTGTTGGGTCTTTCTTAGCAACCTTTGCTTTACCTTGTTTGCCCTTGCCCTTTCCCTTCTTAAGGGACCTTTCTGCTTTCCTTTTCTTTCTGGTCTCACCAGTGTAGAGAACTGGCTTCTCTTTCTTAATAGTACTCTCTGCCTCCCTCAACATATTGAGGAGCTCTGGGAGAGTCACCTCAAGCTTGTTCATATTAAAATTCATTATGAACTGTGAAAAGGAATCTGGTAGGGACTGAAGCACAATATCCACACACAAGTTATCCTCTAGGACCATTCCTAGACCTGTGAGTTTCTCTATCCACTCAATCATCTTTAGGACATGGTTCTGAACCGGTGTCCCCTCAGTCATCCTAGCACGGAAAAGGCTCTTGGATATCTCATATCGTTGAGTCCTTCCCTGTTCCTCAAACAATTTACGGACATGTAGGAGAATGGATCTGGCATCCATCTTTTCATGTTGTCTCTGTAACTCTGGAGTCATAGAGCCCAACATATAGCACTGAGCAAGAGTGGAGTCATCAATGTACTTCACGTAGCGAGCGATCTCATCCTCGCTTGCCCCTTCTTCGGGCGTAGGCATCACTGTATCAAGGACGTACACGATTTTCTCCGCTGTGAGAACAATTCTCAAGTTACGGAGCCAATCCGTATAATTTGGACCAGTGAGGCGGTTGACATCAAGTATGCCACGTAAGGGATTTGAAAGCGACATTTTCTGAAAATAAAGATGTAGCAAAAATGAATAACATGCAGATTTTGCAAGAAATAAACTATCAAGATATGGACTTCTATCTTAATATGCTCCCACTATTTTACTAACGAGTCACGCGACACCCTCAGCACGTGAAACGGAAGTCTCCGGCAGACTTCTAGTGGGGATCAGGATCCAATCAGCGTCTTAGTGTAACCTCGAGGGACTCGACCAATCACACTAAGCCTAAAAGGTAGACAACTCTTGCCGATCACAACTCCTTGTGATTCCCGTCCTGTTCGGCCTCCGAATCACCATGGCCTCGAGGGACTCGACCAACCATGATGCTCGGTTAAGTCAACACCTTCGTTACAAGATGAGTCTGATTTGATGATATACCCTCGAGGGACTCGACCAAGCATATCATGCCCTCAGGTCACCGGTGACATCTCTATGTCGTAAGCAAGATAGCGAATCGCGATATAGGTGAGTCTCGAGGGACTCGACCAACTCAACCTACACCGGGATTCGGTTCCTACTCATAACGATGGAAGGCCACGTGGGTCAATCTAATTGCCTCACGTTTACCGACTTAATATTATCGAGAGATGTTTCTATGATTTGGTCTCCTAATATGACATGTCACACATATACATATTTAATATATATCTACATCGCATGCAAATATATATACATATCTAGTATGTGTATAAGCAATCACACCAGATGATCATGGACCACAACCTAATATGATTAGGCCCGAGCCAGTAGGCCTAATCACTCACATCAAGATCTATGTGTGCAACGGTGCATCTCCATGCCTTGTGATCGTCCATCTCGTCCTCGTCGGTTCCGTCGATATCTTGATGCATCTCCATGCATGATCATCCGTCTCGTGGGTCCCGCTATGGCTTCCACGCTCCCGCTGCGCCTCCTCATGTGATTACAACTTAATCATAGGCACGCAGGCCCGACAATAAACGAGAAATATAATGGAGGTTCGCAGACCTCAATAATAATAATCACAAGTACACACATCACACGGTCCATGATCATCCGTCCACTCATCATACATCACATGTATAAATAATCATTACCATGTAGGACTACTAGATAATAATAAAAAATAATAATCAACTAAACCTTTTAATTAATTAATATTTTCTGAAATCAGGGATATATAGGGAATTTCTCAATTCCTAAGGGTATTTTCGTAATTTAGACAAAAGACAGAAACTGGAATTTCTCAAATTCCGAGGGGCAAAACTGTCTTTTGCGCAGAAAACCCTAATACCCTTTCCCCTTTTCGCTGCTGCCGCCGCCGCCACCCTGCCGGCGGCGGCCTGTGCGGCGGGGCGAGGGCACTGCCCTCGCCTGCAGGCGGCACGCCCGCTGGCGGCGATGCCGCTGCGGGTGGGCGCCCTCTTCGGGCGCCGCTGCCTCCGCAGGCGGTGCTGTCCCGCCGGGCGGCCGCCCCTGTGGGGGGGGTTTCGCCCGCGGGAGCAGCGGCGGCAGGCGTCGCGCGTCGCTGCCCTGCGGCGGCAGGCGTCGCGCGTCGCTGCCCTGCGGCGGCAGGCGCCGCTTCCTTTCGGCGGTAGGCGCCGCTGCCCTGCGGCGCCTCTGCCCGTGGGTTGCCAGCCCCGCCGGCAGCAAGCCTGCTGCAAGCAGGCCGCCGGCCGGCTGCTGCAGGCACAGCGCTTGCGCATGCGCCGGCGCTGTGCTGCCTGGCTGCGGCTGCGGCTGCCGCTGCAGGTGGCTGCAGGCATGCAGATCGAGGGCAGCAACTTTTGTTGCCCTTCCTTGCTTTTGCGTCAACGATTTTGACGTCAAAATTCTTCCTAAACACAATACACGCAGTTCAAAACCAATCATTCGCACGAACAACCTGACTCTGATACCACTGTTGGGAAATCATGGGGGGGCGACATCATATGCGCAGCGGAAGAACAAGAAAACAAAAATCCCCGATTCCCAAAAAGATGTTCATCGTCGTGCGAAGATTGGTGCGCAAAATCCGCAAAAAACACAAAAACTGCGTATAGAGATTGTGTTACCTAGGGAGATCGTATATCCCTGTTTCCTTGCAGATCCTTAGGAGAGGGTGAAGGAGGTCAAGCGTCCTCCTCTCTAGCGGTGATCCACACAGCAGGGTTGCGACGACGCTCCTCAAAACTCCAGGCCTACTCTGAGGTGGAGAGGGAGAGGAGAATAGGAAGGGCAAGCAAAGACTCTAGCCTATGAGGCTGTGAATCCCTCCTATTTATAGAGATCCCGTGTCAAAACCCTAATGGGTCCTTTCCCTAGTGGGTATTGGATCTGCATCCAATAAGACAAGGGCTCCGTCGGATATCTCATATCCGAACCTCTACTCATCGCAATGCCTACCATATGTGTGTGACCCTCTAGGCCCAATATCGAGCTGGCCGTGAGTCATACCTGTCAGAACTCCTTCTAACTCAGTGAATTATTATCTCTGTAATAATTCACTCGACTCATCGACTACGGAAGTACTAGGCCACTACGCCGTAGTCCCCAGACGATACAGGGGAATCCAATCCATTGGACCTGTTTGTCCTCAGTTACCATGTACCTATAGTCCCTCATCCATCTAATATCCCAGAGACCGTATATCGAGCATGGTGCTGTCAGACCCATACGGTTTCTACTCGAGTCTCGCTCTAATCGGATTCTCCCGGAGAACTCTTTCTCTCTCAACCCGAATGACCCTGGCCAGGGATTTGTCTGAGCAAGAACACATGGGATATTCCTCTCATGATACCGAGAGTGGATGATCCTCTATCGACACTCAATAGCCCTCGTAAGGTCGACTACCACTCCCAATGACCAGCTGTACTAGATCTGGGAACAGCCAAACCTATAAGTCTGGTATCAAAGAGTGGAGCACTCATACAGGACATCCTTGGTGTCTCAAGTCTAAAAACCAGATACACCACTAGGACTACGGAATCGTTGTCTGACAATAAGGCATCATCAACCATCCAGCATTCCGTAAGCGGATCAATCAGTGAACTCATTCTCCAATGAGCACCTGTACTGTATCCCTAGTGTCCCTACACGAGCAGCTATGAGACCAGCTGCATCCATCATATGGACGGGTATACAGCACACCAGTCTATCCGGTTATCACGATGTCCCTCTCGAGTAACCTATGACCGGGATTATTTAGGATATGTGTTTAAAGGTGAATCGATCTCATTATCGTGATCTCATCATGATCCGATTCCCATTACACAAATCCAAGGACATCACAATATATATGCATTTATGCAATAGTTATAAAGTGATATACGCCAAAATATAATAAGCAAAAAGATTCTGTATCAAGTCACACGTGCCATCACTCACGTGATTGGCTTGCTGGGCACTTATGACTAGCAGCTACTAAAAGATGAGATTCCAGTTCAAATTCTCAAGTTAGGAAAGGGAGTTTACAGTGAAAGAAGCTTAGTTCAGAATTGAACCAAGTAATAAAAGAATGAAACTAGATGCGGAGAATTAATACCTTTCACTTGCTCTAGTACTATTGCTTGTCCCTGTTATTGTTCCTGTGCCCCAGTTCTATCGAATCTCGCTCATTCCTCTAACGGAATGAAACAAGTATAAGAATAAAACTAGGAATTAAACAAATAGTAAAGTCAGAATAAAACTAATACTAAGCATCGGGGAATAGATACCTTTTATTGATATACCTCGGGGAATAAATACCTGATGTACTACTCTACTACTACTGGATGCGGGGAATTATTACCTTCATACTACTTGCTAACTGAGTTGAATTCTTTAACTCCTACTTTACTACTTATCTCTTTCATTATTCCTAGTTTTGAGTTTCATTCTTATACTTACTAGTGGAATTCTTATCTTAGTACTATAGCATCGGGGAATTAATACCTGAGTGACTTGCCTACTTGTCTGCTTTCCTAATAGCTTTCATAGCTTCCTTTGCCTAACTTTATCACTCGAACAGGACTACCAGGACTACTACTTAACTTATAAACTTCAGACTAAACTCGGGATTCAGCTAACTACTACTGATTCAACTCGGTATGAAACTGGCAGCTGTCAACTAAACCTCTCCTTCCTGAATTATATATTAGGCCTTCTCTAGCTCCTACTGATTGAGTTTCTTCCCTTACCTACCTCTGCTCTGGAATTGCTATCAGCCAAGTCACTACTAATGTTCTCTAGTCTTAAACTCTAACTCGAACAGGAACTCTACTTGATAACTGGAACTAGCCCTGGACTCTAATCTACCTCAGGCAACTATACCCCTCGATATTCAACTAGCAGCTAGCTACTATTAACTTCATTCTGACTTGCTTGTCTATCCGTTCCTTGGCCCAGGGCAGCTAAGTAATGTACTTAATTATTCTCTTTCTTTGTTGACCAGGCAAGGCTTACTATCCATATTTTCTTTCCTTCCCGAATTATATATTAGGCCTGCTGAGTTAAGGTATTCAATTCCATACTTTTACCATTGCTTGTTTGTTGCTAGTTCCATTACTTGTTCAACTCAGAGCAATCAAGCTAGGTTCAACTCAGAGCAATCACTTTTGTGGGAAGCAGCGTACTTAATCATAGGGCAGAAGGAGAGGCTAGCTTTGACTATTGAGTGCAATGTAGTAGCTTCTGATAATTAATACCAGTACTGGATTCGGAGAATAGATACCCTTACTACTAGATCTGATCTCATTGGAGAATTTATACCCTATATACTACCCTATATACTACCTTCAGATAATTAATACCAGTACCAGATGTGGGGAATAAATACCTTCCTAATAGATACTTAGAATTCATACCAATACCAGATGCTTACTAGTTTAATTCATGTACTTACTACTTGCCAACTTAGTTCAATTCTGACTTGCTTCATTCGGCTACTAGACCTTAATTCTTATCCTATAACTTTGGCTCATCTCTTCTCTTCTCTTGTCTTGCAACTATACCACCAAGCGTATACTACTGGTACCCTAAACTTCCCTTTTTGACCCAACAAAGACAAATGAAACAAAGAATTAAA
The DNA here is from genome assembly GCF_036884655.1 of Musa acuminata AAA Group. Taxonomy (NCBI): domain Eukaryota; kingdom Viridiplantae; phylum Streptophyta; class Magnoliopsida; order Zingiberales; family Musaceae; genus Musa; species Musa acuminata. Next base: position 16,567,897 of record NC_088344.1, on the reverse strand, counting down.
CCAGTATGTATAAGACTAAGAATGAAACAAGCTGAGGGCAACTACCTCTTACCTCTTGCTCTTGCTCCAGTGGTAGCTTGGCCTCACTACTTACAATAACTGTACTGGCACCCAAAACTATAAGTTAGGAACCGAAAGTTGTCCCCTAGTAGAGCTAGCATGCCTAGCTCAAGCCCCGAAGTCTGTTTCTGACCTTGGAGTTGCTGATCTACCTGTTCCTACTAGTACTGTACGAAGTGTTACCAGATTGGATTCCATCTTACCAGAGATGAGAAACCACCCCTATAGTTGTAGAGTAGCCCATGTTTTATAGACAAAAAAGCATTATTTCGAATCTTGAGATGTTTTTAGAAGTATTTCCCATTAAACTACATAAGTGATGTGATAGTTCATTTCTTCCTAACATCTTGACCCTATTGCTCATCTACCTGAGTAAACTAATTCTTATTTCTTAACTTCAAGTCGTGTCTTAAGTAATTGGTGCTTTGACTACTGAGTTAAATTCCTCTACCTTCTGAGTTGGTCTCTACCTTATCTGGCTTCATTCTGACTAGTGTCATCCCTAGTTTCATCTGTGTTTGTTGGCGAAAGTGCCCTTCAATACGAGGTCAGGTCGGCAAGGGAAGCAGTTAGGTAACAACATTCTTTACCTAGTGCTCAATAAGAGAGATATGCAATTGTAGATTAGCCTGAGTTAGATGAAGAGATTGCCCCCTTATATACTAGTGAATAGGACAAAGCAATAGGTATAGGAGAAGAGCGCACACTAGCAGCAGGAGCTTCAAAGGCAACACCGAGCCAATAAAGAATTGAAGAGATGAGCGGACAAGCAACGAATACAGGCTGACTGCGGGGATCCCTTTCTTTGTATTAAAGTAGAAGACCGGAGGAGTTTCTTTGTATTAACTTTATCTGTCATCCTATATAAAGTTATAATTATTTTCTTCTACTTAACATTTACTTAGTTCGTATACGTGAAATTATACTTTTTTTTCACTTATTTTCTAATTTATTTGATTTTCTTCCTTTTATTCCACTGGTAGTTTGTGAAGAGCACTACTGGGTTGGGCAAGAAAAGAAAGAGTTCAATTCTGATCTCAGTAGCTATAGTACTTGTTTCATTCTTAGTCGTCTTTACTGGTTTCATTCTTACTTGAGAACTCGAACTGGGGAGTGAACTCTACAACTACTGGCTCGGCTCTTGTTTCATTCTTTTGAGTACTAGTTTCATTCTAACTTTCCTACTTACCCACTTAGTTCCATTCTGACCTTTGAGTGGCTAGGCTCTGTTACTTATTTGTTTCATTCTGATCCTAGTACTTACGAGTCTGTTACTTCCTTGTTTCATATCCATAGTTTTATCTGTTTTCCTTAATAATAACAGATAGAGTTGAGTATGGCCAAAAAGCACCAATTCCCCATGGGGCGATTGGTCCCAACAGTATGATTACTCCCTCCTTACTTACTAGTTGACAGCTGCTTGTTGAATTCTTAGCCTGACTAGTTGACAGCTGCTTGTCGAATTCTTAGCCTGGTTTCATTCTTTTACTACTTAGTTATATTCTTATTCTTTGACTACTTAGTTTCATTCTTTAATTCTATATAACCAGTTGTAAGTGTCAATTCTCCCCTTTTGAGTGAACCCCTTGCTAGTCATAGGTACCCAGCAAGCCAATCATATGAGTGATGGCACGTGTGACTTGATATAGAATCTTTTTACTTATTATATTTTGGCATATATCACTTTATAATTATTGCATATATGCACATATATATTGTGATGTCCTTGGATTTGTACAATGGGAATCGGATTGTGATAAGATCACGAAAATGAGATCGATTCACCTTTAAACACATATCCTAAATAATCCCGGTCATAGGTTACTCGAGAGGGACATCGTGATAACCAGACAGACTGGTGTGCTGTATACCCGTCCATATGATGGATGCAGTTGGTCTCATAGCTGCTCGTGTAGGGACACTAGGGATACAGTACAGGTGCTCATTGGAGAATGAGTTCACTGATTGATCCGCTTACGGAATGCTGGATGGTTGATGATGCCTTATTATCGGACAGTGATTCCGTAGTCCTAGTGGTATATTTGGTCCTTAGACTTGATATACCAAGGATGTCCTGTATGAGTGCTCCACTCTTTGATACTAGACTTATAGGTTTGGTTATCCCAGATCTAGTACAGCTAGTCATTGGGAGTGGTAGTCGACCTTACGAGGGCTATTGAGTGTCGATAGAGGATTATCCACTCTCGGCGTCATGAGAGGAATATCCCATGTGTTCTTGCTCAGACAAATCCCTAGCCAGGGTCATTCAAGTTGAGAGAGAAAGAGTTCTCGGGGAGAATCCGATTAGAGCGAGACTCGAGTAGAAACCATATGGGTTTGACAGCACCATGCTCGATATACGGTCTCTGGGATATTAGATGGACGAGGGCCTATAGGTATACGGTAACTAAGGACATACATGTCTAAAGGATTGGATTCCCCTATATCGTATGGGGACTACGGCATAGTGGCATAATACGTCCGTAGTCGATGAGTCGAGTGAATTATTACAGAGATAATAATTCATTAAGTTAGAAGGAATTCTGACAGGTATGACTCATGGCCAGCTCGATATTGGGTCTAGAGGGTCACACACATATGGTAGGCATTGCGATGAGTAGAGGTTCGGATATGAGATATCCGACGGAGCCCTTGTCTTATTGGATATCCAATAAGCCCTTGAATTATTGGATCCCATGGACGAGATCCAATAAGAGCCCATGAGAGATTATTGGATAGAGATCTACTAATCTAAAAGGCTTGGGTTATTGGATACAGATCTAATATCCACTAGGGGAGGATCCATTAAGGTTTGACAGGGGACCTCTATAAATAGGAGGGATTCAGAGCCTCATAGGTGAGAGCCTTTGCTTGCCTCTCCTATTTTCCTTCCCCTCTCCACCTCAAAGCAGGCTTGGAGTTTTGAGGAGCGTCGTCATAGCCCTACTGTGTGGATCACCGCTAGAGAGGAGGATGCTTGACCTCCTTCACCCTCTCCTAAAGATCTGCAAGGAAACAGGGATATACGATCTCCCTAGGTAACACAATCTACTCTATACGCAGTTTTTTCAGTTTCGCGGATTTTGCGCACCAATCTTCGCATGACGACGAACATCTCTTTGGGAATCGGGGATTTTGTTTTCTTGTTCTTCCGCTGCGTATGTGATGTCGCCACCAAGATTTCCCAACAATGGTATCAGAGCCAGGTTGTTCGTGCGATAGATTGGTTTTGAACCGTGTGTGTTATGTTTTGGAGAAGCTTTTTGACGTCAAAATCGTTGATGCAAAAGCGAAAAAGGGCAGCAACTATTGTTGCCCTCGCTGCCGTCGCAGATGGCAGCACTACCATCTACGTGCAGGCAGGCAGCTTGCAGCAGCAACTACAAGGCCGCGCGCGTGCAGGCAGCCCTCAGCGGCGGCGCCCGCAAGTAGGGCCGCAGGCACGACGGCCACCTGCGCAGGCACTGAGCCCGCGCGCAAGGGCAGCAGTGCCTGTGACCGCTGCTCTCGCGTGGTGACGCGCCATAGGGCAGCGGCGCCTGTGGCTGCTGCTCTCGCGGGCAAAAACCCCGCAGGGGCGGCTGCCCGACGAAGATATGCTATTCTTGAGCCAAGATCTATGATCTTGATGTTATTCTGATCCTCTAGTTATTCTAGAGAAGACCTACTGTAAACCTGTTATCATTATTATTGATAGTGGAAGTTTGAGGTGGACTACGGTCCCGTGGTTTTTCCCACATTGGGTTTTCCACGTTAAAAAGATTTGGTCTCACTGTGTGATTGATTTATTGCTCTGTTGTTTATGCTGTGCTGATTGATTTAGCATTTTGATATCAAGTTGGTATTTTGATGAGGAACCTATTTTGATACACAAAGAGGGAAAAGAATTACTCCGCATTAACAGGTTTCTTCCCAACAAGTGGTATCAGAGCATCAGGTTGTTTGGTGCTAGTTTTCTTGTGTGATTGAAATGGAGTCAGATGGTATGATTAAATTGAACTCATCAAATTATTCCACTTGGAGGCGTCTGATGGAAGATTTGCTCTATTGCAAAGATTTGTATAAGCCTATCAAGGTTAAAGATAAACCTTCTATTATGGACGATGAAGAATGGGAAGTTCAACATAGAAAAGCTATTGCCTATATTAGAAGATGGATGGATATAAACTTGCATGAGCATATTTCAAATGAAATCAGAGCTGATGTTGTTTGGCAAAGGTTAGAAAATCTCTTTGCGAAAAAGACAGTGGGAAATAGAATTTCTCTCCTCAGAAGGCTTGTAAATTTGAAGTATAAAGATGGTGGCAACATTGTTGAGCACATAAGCCTATTTCAGAGTCTTGCAAACAAGTTGGTTGCTATGAAAATGAATATAGATGATGAGATGCAGGGATTATTACTTCTCAGCTCTTTACCAGAAAGTTGGGAAACATATGTGGTGACTATTTGTAACTCCACGCCAGAGGGAACTCTAACCATAGATATGGTTAAAGACAGTTTGCTAAATGAAGATGCAAGAAGGAAAGAACAAGGTGAATCTTCTTCTGGTGCATTTGTTACTGAAAAACAAGAAAGACGTGGAAGAAGTCATAGCAGAAATCCATATGGTTATAGAGGAAGATCCAAGTCTAAAAGAGATATCAAATGTTTTCACTGTAATAGGCCAGGTCACATGAAGAAAGAGTGTAGGTTTTGGAAGCGAGAACAGAATGAAATGAAGAAAAATGAAAAAGAGACCAATACAGTTGCTGCTGAAGGTAATATCACTATTGTTTGTGATGAAGGTTGTGTCAGTCTTGTAGCTCAGGACAGTAACTGGATAATTGACTCTGGTGCTTCATTTCATGTTACTTCTTATGGTGATTTCTTTAGATCTTACAGTGCTGGTGATTTTGGTAATGTCAGAATGGGAAACAATGGTACATCTAAGATTGTGGGTATTGGAGATATTTGCTTGGAGACCAGTATTGGAAGCAAATTGATACTCAAAGATGTAAGGCATGTTCCAGATATTCGACTTAACTTGATATCTACAGGTAGACTTGATGATGAGGGCTTTGCACATTATTTTGGTGAAAGTAAATGGAAACTTACTAAAGGTTCTCTAATTGTGGCAAAAGGAAAGAAGATTAACTCTTTTTATGTCATGGAAGCTAAGCTACACAAAGGAGAGATTAATGCAATTCGAAAAGGTGAAAGTATAGATCTTTGGCATAAGAGGCTTGGACATATCAGCGAGAAGGGACTTCAAACTCTTGCTAGAAAGCAGTTCTTACCAGAGTTGCAAGGTACATCTCTTAAATCTTGTGATCATTGCTTAGCTGGAAAAACACATAGAGTTGCATTTCAGACATATCCATCATCTAGAAGATCTGATGTTATTGATTTAGTTCATACTGATGTTTGTACTATGCAAACTAGAACTCTTGGAGGTGCTCTTTATTTTGTTACTTTTATTGATGACCATTCTAGAAAAGTGTGGGCTTTTGCTTTGAAATCTAAAGACCAGGTACTCGATGCTTTCAAGGAGTTTCATGTCAATGTTGAAAGAGAAACTGGCAGAAAGCTAAAGTGTGTTCGATCAGATAATGGTGGCGAGTACAGGGGTCCTTTTGAGAATTATTGCAGGTTCCATGGTATCAGGCTTGAGAAAATAGTTCCTAAAACTCCTCAGCAGAACGGTGTGGCAGAAAGGATGAACAGAACCATTGAAGAAAGGATTAGGTGTATGCTTTCCCACGCCAAGTTATCAAAGTCATTTTGGGGGGAGGCTATGAGAACTACAATTGACCTGATAAATCTTTCTCCATCAGTTCCTCTGCAAGGTGATGTTCTAGAGAGAGTATGGAGAGGAAAAGATATATCTTATAATCATTTGAGAGTCTTTGGGTGTAAAGCATTTGTTCATATTCCCAAAGATGAGAGGTCCAAGCTTGATAATAAGGCAAAAGCATGTATCTTCTTGGGATATGGTCATGAAGAGTTTGGGTACAGATTATGGGATCCAGTGAACAAGAAGATTATTAGAAGCAGAGATGTTGTGTTTCTTGAAGACCAATTGTTTGATGATGGTGATAATGTTGAGAAACCAGAAACCTCTGTTTATATTGCTTGGAGTTTGGGTCCAGTTCCTTCACCTGTAGTTCATGATGATCATGGGGGAGATGAACAAGAAGATTGTGGTGAGAATACTAGTGATGATACACCTACAGTTGATGATGCTGAACCAACTGAACAGGCACCTTCACCACCAGTTGAGATTCCATTGAGAAGATCCACTAGAGAGCGACAACCCTCTACCAGATATCCTCCACATGAGTATGTTATGCTTACTGACGGGGGAGAGCCAGAAACTTACCAAGAAGCTATTCTACATGAGAATAAGAATGAGTGGGTTAATGCCATGCAAGAAGAGATGAGATCCTTGCTTGAGAACCATACCTATGACTTGGTAAAGTTGCCCAAAGAGAAGAAAGCTCTCAAGAATAAGTGGGTTTATAAATTGAAGACTGAAAACAATAGCTCACAACAGAGATACAAGGCACGACTAGTTGTGAAATGATTCAGTCAGAAAAAAGGTATTGACTTTGAAGAAATATTTTCTCCGGTTGTGAAAATGTCCTCTATCCGAGTTGTTCTTGGTTTGGCTGCTCGCTTGAATTTAGAAGTTGAGCAACTTGATGTAAAAACAGCATTTCTTCATGGTGACTTAGAAGAAGAAATTTACATGGAGCAACCAGAAGGTTTCAAAGTCAAGGGAAAAGAAAATCTGGTATGTAAGCTTAGGAAAAGCTTATATGGACTCAAACAGGCACCTAGACAGTGGTACAAGAAGTTTGATTCCTTTATGATGAGCCAAGGGTATGATAGAACCACATCTGATCATTGTGTGTTTATGAAGAAATTTTCAGATGATGATTTTATTATTTTACTGCTATATGTTGATGATATGTTGATTGTTGGCCATGATGTTAGAAAAATTGAAAAGCTTAAAAGAGAGCTAAGTAAGTCTTTTGCCATGAAAGACTTAGGATCGGTGAGACAAATACTTGGCATGAAGATTCTTCGTGATAGGAAGAAAAGGAAGATTTGGCTATCTCAGGAGACTTACATTGAAAAGGTTCTTGAAAGATTCAACATGAGTAAAGCCAAAGCAGTTTGTTCCCCACTTGCAGGTCATTTCAAGCTGAGTTCAAAACAATGTCCTACAAGTGAGAAAGAAAAAGAAGAAATATCCAGAGTGCCTTACTCATCTGCAGTAGGCAGTTTGATGTATGCTATGGTTTGTACTAGGCCAGATATAGCTCATGCAGTTGGAGTTGTTAGCCGATTTCTCTCAAATCCTGGAAAGGAACATTGGGCAGCGGTGAAATGGATATTAAGATATCTAAGAGGTACTTCTAGGTTGTGTTTATGTTTTGGTGATGATGAACCTGTGTTAGAAGGGTACACAGATGCAGACATGGCAGGTGATACTGATTCCAGGAAGTCCACTTCGAGATTCTTGATGACATTTGCAGGAGGAGCAGTCTCTTGGCAGTCTAAGTTACAGAAGTGTGTTGCTCTATCAACCATAGAAGCAGAATACATGGCAGTTACTGAAGCCTGCAAGGAAACTTTATGGATGAAAAAGTTTCTACAGGAATTGGGCTTGAAACAGGAAGGATATACTGTTTACTGTGACAGTCAAAGCGTTATTCACCTCTCTAAGAATTCAACATACCATTCTAGATCCAAGCATATTGATGTGAGATATCATTGGATTCGTGATGTGCTTGAGATGAAAGAATTACAGTTGGAAAAGGTGCATACCAATGAGAATGGTTCAGATATGTTGACAAAGTCTTTGCCTAAGGAGAAGCTTGAAGCATGTAGGCGAAGAGCGGGCTTGGTACAGCCCACCATATAAGCTGGAGGGGGAGAATTGTTGGGTCCAGCCCATGTGGGCTTGGACAATTGGGCCTATTGAGCCCAAATCAGTAATTAAGAGAGAAAGGGTAAAATTGGGCAGCGTGCAGTGTGTGTGTGTGCGCGCACAGTGAGATTGCAGCGTTCGGCGACGTGCTGAGAAAAGAGAGGAGAGAGAAATAGAGAGAGAAAGTAAGGTTTCTGAGTTTTTCTGCTTGACGATCGGTGGCCAAACGTTATCAGTTTCGGTCCAAATTTTATGTGGAGAATCCTTGCAGCAAACTCTACAATCCTAACGATGTTGATCTGCAGTTTACCCTCTCTAAGGTACTTTCCTGCGATATCCACTCGGTGAGACCTAGAATCCTCTTTTGAGGAGATCCATCCTATGTGATGAAGATATGCTATTCTTGAGCCAAGATCTATAATCTTGATGTTATTCTGATCCTCTAGTTATTCTAGAGAAGACCTACTGTAAACCTGTTATCATTATTATTGATAGTGGAAGTTTGAGGTGGACTACGGTCCCGTGATTTTTCCCACATTGGGTTTTCCACGTTAAAAAGATTTGGTCTCACTATGTGAATGATTTATTGCTCTGTTGTTTATGCTATGCTGATTGATTTAACATTTTGATATCAAGTTGGTATTTTGATGAGGAACCTATTTTGATACACAAAGAGGAAAAAAAATTATTCCGCTTTCTTCTCAACAATATAGTTAATGATCTTTTTTAAGAAACCCGTGTTTTTTTTGATAGCGAAGCAATTTCCCCTAATAGAGAACCAAAAATAACTTCTTTTTTTAGAAACCCAGGAAAAAAGGCTGCGACCCTGTTTTCCCACCTGGAGCACCCAAAAAGTCATTCATTTTATAAGAAACACGGGATTTTGGATAGTAAATAAAGGGATGAAACAAGGGATTCAGAATTGACAACACAGTAAACTCCCTTTCCAAACTTGAGAACTTGAACCGGAACTGTAAACTTTTTACTTAACTGAATGAGTCTGGCTCCTCTCCTATACCTCTGTTCGTCTCCTATGTCTTCAAATGAAAATTTTCTTTCTTGCTATAGTACTAGAACCGAGTCCCGTTTAAAGGTTACTTTTCTTTCTCTTTAACTCCCTCTTTCTCCTTAACTCCCTAGTAATAGACTTACCCTTTCCGATTGTTTGCTTTTGTATACTTAAGGGAGTTTCTTGTTTATACGTAGCTTGGTTCTTATGCTTTATTGGAAATTACATTAAAAGCATCTAAGGATTTGAAATAACTAATTTGATAGTATCTAAATTAGGGTCTAGAGAGGTCAATTTAGTTTTGCAAAGTCTAGGTCAGGGAAGACAAGAAGTTACTTTATACTAATTAATAGAGTTATAGAGGCCAGGCTAGGCTCACACAAGAACTTGTCTGAACTCATTATAGAACGTATTTCTATGAGTCTATTACTTGCTTTGCGTTACAACTTACTATAAGAGCTATTGTAAATGTAATATTATAATAATCACAGATAGAAACAAGCTACTACTAATGGACAAACAACGTTAGATTAGATGAAGGCAAGAAGAACACAATGAGGCTCAGTACTATAGAACTCCCTGGACTTACCATTTCCGAACCTTTCCTTTCCCACGCCTTAACCAGACTTTAGAATAGGAACAGAGCCAAGCCACTACTAGACAAGTAGGCAAGTGGACAAGCTACTACTAGAGCATCGGAGAATTGATATCCTTTGACACCCTTACTAGCTCTTATCCTTGGAGAATTAATACCTTAGTTACTACTACTTGTCAACTGAATACTCATGATATTATGTTAATGTATACAAATGAGAAGTTATGATCATGAATGATAGAATGTAATATAATTTAACATTTTGATACCATCATGATTAGAAATATTTATGATTTGAAATGATGCATGCAATACTTATAATTTTTTTGATAAAATGATGTGAAAGTCAACAATTATCATTTTCTGAAATGATACCTTATTTCAATATGTTATACTGAAATAAGAATGATACTTTATCTTTGTAATGATTTAAAAATTGATGTAAAGGGAAAAAAATTACAACATTGTATTCTTCCCTTCTTTTTGACAATGACAAAGGGGGAGAAAAATTGCTAACTTGCACATTGCAAAGAGAGGCAAAACTTGCTAGCTTGCTCACCTCAAAAGAGAAGCAAGAAGTACTATCATACACATCTCAAGAGAGTCAATACTCATGATGCATGAACATCTCAAAAATTTGCTAGCTTGCATTCTCTAAAACAATAGTAAAACTTGCTAAATTTGCTAGCTTGCATATTTGAAAATAATGTAAAACTTGCTAAATTTGCTAGCTTGCATGTTCGAAAATGTTATAAAACTTACTAAGTTTGCTAGCTTGCATATTTCAAAAACATGCAAAAATTTTGCTAACTATATGAAATAATGTTCCAAAAATTGATAGTTGCACTTCTCCTTGTTGTTGATGACAAAGGGGGAGAAGTATAATGACGATAATAAAATCTTATGCATGATTTTATGATAACATATTACTTAAATTTTTGAATTCAAGAGTTCTATCAATATGGCATATTGATAGGGGGAGTTTAGTTTAAACTCCATCATCGATTGGTTGTCATCATAAAAAAGGGGGAGATTGTTGAATCTCGGATTTTGATGATGAAATCAACTAATGTGTTTGTGATCTGATCTGCGTTTTGAGTGACATAGGAAGCTTTGATCAAGGAGAGACAATTAAAGTGGGAAGAATAATGTTGGGCCAGAGTGGAACAAGTCAGAAGATTGGACGTTGAGCCAAAGGATCGCTCAACGTATCGGCAAAAGTCTTCGGGCCATGGGTTCGGGCATCGGGCTAAGAAGAACAAAAATTGCACTAAGGAAATCGGAGTTATGGAGGTCAATTGGCCAATTGGGCAATAGGCCACAAAAGAGGATGATGTGCCGAAGAATTAGATGAGGCATCGATGAACCAATGACATGTCAGACAATATTTGATTTAGCTTTGTAATAATTATCTAGATCGAAGTAGGTTTTAGGTCGTAATTGGGTTGGTTTAGAATGTAATTAGGCCAACTCAATTAGGGACCAATTGGACCTAAGTTAGGGTTGAATTGGGCTGAATGGAAGGCCTACTCAGCCACTTGGAGCCATGCCAAGCGGTGGCACTGCCCAAGGTGGGCAGTGGAACCACTTGAGGCTCGGCCTCCCAAGTGATCTAGGCGGTGATATCACCTGCCATAAATACTGTCAGGCGGTGGTATCGCCTAGTGTCTGTTGAATCTCGGATTTTGATAATGAAGTCAATTGTCATTTGTTGTCTAATCTATGTGTTGAGATAAGTGTGCAGGATTAACTACGATGAAAGATAGACAAGCAGCAGGAGTTGCGCCGGAGTCAAGTTCATGATCACGTTGGGAGTTCGAGAGTTCGACGGAAGTACGGACGGTCGTCGGAGGTTCTGCGGGAACAGATCCGAGAAGTCCAGAAGCTTGCCAAGCGAAGCTCGTCGGAACTCGCCAAGTGGATCGTCGCAAAGTCCAGGAGTTTGCCGGAAGTCCGCAGAAGCATCACCGAGGGTTCATCGGATGATCGACGGAAGTTCGCCGGAAACTCGTCGGAAGAAGCGATTGACGCACCGAAGCAAAGCTGCAGAAATTGTCTTAGATTTAATCGTAGTTAGCACGGTGATTAAGTTAGAAATGGGAGGTGATCCCATTAGCTTAATCCTGGGGCAATTGGGCCCCTGAAGAACTCAAGTTGGGTCGAATGGTTCAACCCATTCGAACCCAAGAAGCTGTGGGAGGTGCAACCGCCCAGGCAGGGAGGTGCAACCGCCCAGGCTAAGTCTCCCAGCGAGACTGGGAGGTGCAACCGCTCCAGCCAGGCGGTGCAACCGCCCAGGGCTCAGTCTCCAAGCGAGACTGGGCGGTGCAACCTCCTCTGTCAAGCGGTAGCACCGCCTGAGCTCAAGTTTCGAGCTCTGCCTGGTGATGCAATCACCGAGCTCAGTCTTCGAGCTCTGGAAGAGATGTACGACCTCTCTGGCCAGGAGATGCACAGCCTAAGCTCAGTCTTCGAGCTCTGGCAGAGAGGTGCAACCACCTCTGGCAGAAAGGTGCAACCACCTCTGGCAGAGAAGAGAAACTTCTCTGGTCAGGAGATGCACCGCCTGAGCTCGGTCTTCGAGCTCTGGCAGGAAGGTGCAACCACCCCTGACAGAGAAGGTGGAACCGTCCGAGCTCAGTCTTCGAGCTCTGCCAGGCGGTGCCACCTCTCCAGTCGAGAGGTGCAACCGCCTGAGCTCAGACTTCGAGCTCTGCCAGGCGGTGCCACCTCTCCAGTCAAGAGGTGCAACCGCCTGATCCCGAAATTATGGGATTTGATCGTTTTGAGCTCGAAATTTGAATTGGGTTGGGGCCTATAAATACCCCACCCATTCAACACTGAAAAGATACAGACCTACACCGAAATCTTGATCTTTTCTGTGATTCTAAGAGCTCAAAAGTGTTGTAAAGCCCTTAAGTCTCCTCCTTCTGTTCTTCAAGTTTTTCAGTTGTAAAGTGAGGAGAGAAAGGTCTGTAAAGGTTGTCTCCTGAGCCTGTTAAAAGGAGAGAAACTGTAAAAGGGCAGTTTGGCCTTCGCCCATTGAAGGAAGGCCCCTAGTTGACGTCGGCAACCTCGTCGGTGGAGGAAGCCAAAAGTGGAGTAGGTTAAGGCTGACCGAACCACTCTAAATCTCTGGTTTGCGTTTATTTTTGAGCACTTTATCATTACTGCAAACCTCCTCCATTACTACTGCACTCTGCGCTTTCACGAACAAGTTCTAAGTGCTGTTCTTCCGAATCTGCATTCAGACGTAAATTCGTATTTTCGTACATTACAGTTTACGTTTACGTTTGATTCTGCAGAACTGTCTTCCGTGCTTTTACGAAAGAGTTTCCTTGCAGTTTACACTTACATTTTGATCCTATTGATAACTGCAAACTGTCCTCTACAATTTTACGAACGAGTTTCAACATTTAGACGTAAAACTGCATTTAGACGTAAATCGGCTTTCCTCTCACAATCATCAGTTCTCAGTTCACGTTTACGTCTTGATTTCAACTGCATACTGCCTTCTGCGAGTATACAAACGAGTTTCAAAGTTTAGACGTAAATCTGCGTTTAGACGTAAATCTGCGTTTAGACGTAAAACTGCGTTTAGACGTAAATCTGAGTTTAGACGTAAACTGCGCTTAGACGCAAAACTGCGCTTAGACGCAAACTGTGTTTAGACGCAAACTGCGCTTAGACGCAAACTGCGCTTAGACGCAAACTGTGTTTAGACGCAAACTGCGCTTAGACGCAATCTGCGCTTAGACGCAAACTGCACTTAGATACAAACTGAGAATTAGCTTTTGCATCATAATAGCTTTTATTGAACGAACGCAGCTTTTGGTTTTTAATCGCTGTAAGATATCCGCTGCACTAATTCACCCCCCCCCCCCTCTTAGTGCTCTCGATCCTAACAGTGTCATTGCTGTAGGCGGTGGTACCACCCAGCACTAGCAATGGTTCCACCAATACCCCAAAAATCAGGGATGAGACACTTTTAGGGTCTAAGTTTGAATCCATTTGGGACTTATTAATACCCCTTTCATCCCTGTTTAGAATATACAACAACTAAGAGCAAAAAAAAAAGAAAAACTCTTTTGTAATCTTGTGATAACTCCTCTCAAGCTCTAAGTGTTGGTAAAGTTTAAGAGAGGAGGTAGTAGGGGTGTAGAGGTTCTCTCTTGAACCTATCAAAAGGAGAATCGAGTTGTAAGGGCAGTTGATCTTCGCCCATTGAAAGAAGATTAGTAGTGGAAACCAGTAACCTCGAATGAAGAGGAATCAGGAGTGGATGTAGGTCACGACGACCGAGCCACTATAAATCTGGTTTACATTTACTTTAAGCTTTTCATCTTTATATTATCAACTGATTTACTTGCTTATTACTTTCACTACGCTTCTGTATGCTTTCAAGTTAAACATTGTCGAAACAAATTTCTCATACGAAGATTTTCTAGTCGACGTGAATTTTATCGCTGCACTAATTCACCCCCCCTACCCCTCTCTTAGTGCCGACTCAATCCTAATAGAGATATCATTAAACATCCAGCAATAAACTCATTCTCTAATGAGCACCTATACTATATCTCTAGTGTCCCCACATGAGCAGATATGAGACCAACCGCCTTCATCATATAGACAGGTATACAGCACACTAGTCTGTTCGGTTATCTCGATATCCCTCTCGAGTAACCTATGACCGAGATTATTTAGGATTTATGTTTAAAGGCAAATCAGTCTTATTATTGTGATTTCATCATGATCCGATTCCTGTTACACAAATCCATGGATATCATAATATATACAACATGCAATATAAAGTGAGAAAATACCAATAAATAATAATAAGAAAAAAGACTACGTAGTATGTCACATATGTCATCACTCACGTGATTGGCTTATAGGGCACCTATGACTAATAATTGCCCACTTGACTAAAAGCCAATTACCTATGTGTCTGATCCCTATCAGACCCCTGTGACGTTCAAAATAATCTGAGACAATGGCTTTGTTAGTGGATCTGTGATGTTATCTTTATATGAAACCTTTTCCACTACTACATTACCACGGGCCATGACATCTCTAATCAAGTGGAATCTCCTTAGAACGTGCTTTGACTTTTGATAAGAATTAGGTTCCTTCACTTAAGCAATCACCTTATTATTGTCATAATATAAAGAAATCAGCTCCTCGTTGCTTGACACGACTCCTAGATCTGTGATGAACTTCTTCCTCCAAATTCTCTCCTTTGCTAGTTCTACCGTAGCAATATATTCCGTCTTTGTGGTCGAGTCAATAGTAGTATCTTACTTGGAACTCTTCCAGCATACTGCTCCTCCATTCAGGATGAACGCATACCTTGAGTTATACTTGCTATCATCAACATTAGACTGGAAACTAAAGTCTGTGTAGCCCTCTATCATGAGGCTACTTCCTCCATATACTAGTAAAAAATCCTTAGTCCTTAAATACTTAAGGATACACTTTACTGCCTTCTTGTGTTTTAAACATGGATCCGCTTGATATCTGCTTGTAACACTTAAAGCATATGCTATGTCAGGCCTGGTACATAGCACAACATATATGATAGTATAGGGAAACCTAAGGATCACATGCATAGTGGAAGAACAGAAAATAAAAATTTCATATTTCCTATAAAAAAAAGTTTCTTATCGTTGTGCGAAGATTAGTATGCAAAATCCCGTAAAACCAAAAAACTATACGTATATAAAAGATGTGTTACTTAGGGAGATTGTACATCCTTGTAAACCAACAGATCTGTAGGAGAGGATAAAGGAGGTCAACTGTCCTCTCTAACGGTGATCCACACTATAGATGTGATGAAGACGCTCCTCAAATCGCTACACAATCCTTCTTTCCATGCACACCACGTGATCAAGAAGGGGCCGACCCTTGTTACTGTCTATATGCCCCAAACTAAGGCTATCGGTTGAGGAGGAGAGGGAGAGAGGAGTATAATAGGTGGCAGCCAAAAATGGTCTAGCCTATGGCCCCTTTAGTTCCCTCCTATTTATAGAGATCCTTGTCAACTTAACCGTAATGGATCTTGCCCTATTGAGTACTGGATCTCTATCCAACTACCCAAGCCTCTTATATTAGTGAATTTCTATCCAATAATCTCTCATTGACTCTTTTCCACGAGATCCAATAATTCAACGACTTATTGGATATCCAATAAAATAGAGACTCTAGCGGATATCTCATATCCGAACCTCTACTCGTCGCAACACCTACTATATGTGTGTGACCCTCTGAGCCCAATATCAAGCTAGCCGTGAGTCATACTTGTAAAACTCCTTCTGATTTAGTAAATTATTATCTCCATAATAATTCACTCGACTCATCGACTATAGACGTGCTAGGCTACTACATCATAGTCTCTAGATAATATAGGGCAATCCAATCCATTAGATATGTCTGTCCTCAGTTACCATGTATCTATAGTCCCTCATCCATCTAATATCCAAGAGACCATATACTGAGTATGGTATTATCAAACGCATACAGTTTTTCCTCGAGTCTCACTCTAATAAGATTCTTTTGTAGAACTCTTTCTCTTTCAATCTGAATGACCCTAGTTAGGGATTTGCTTAAGCAAGAACACATAGAATATTCCTCTCATGACACCGAGAGTGAATAATTCTTTATTGACACTCAATTGCCCTCGTAAGTTTGGTTGTCACTCCCAATGACTGATTGCGCTAGATTTAGAACTTCCTAACATATAAGTCTAGTATCAAAGAGTGGAGTACTTATATATGACATATTTAGTATCTTAAGTCTAAAGACTAGATATAAAATTGGGACGATAGAATCATTATCTAATAATGAGGTATCATCAACCATCCAGTATTGCATAAGCGGATCAATCAGTGAACTCATTCTCTAATGAGCACATGCATTGTATCCCTAGTATCCCCACACGAGCAGCTATAAGACCAACCGCTTCTATCATATGGATGGGCATAAACACACCAGTATATCTGGTTATCTCGAGTAACCTACGATCAGGATTATTTAGGGTCTGCATTTAAAGATGAATCAGTCTCATTATTATGATCTCATCACGGTCCGATTCTCATTACACAGATCTATGGACATCACAATATA
This sequence comes from Musa acuminata AAA Group, assembly GCF_036884655.1. Taxonomy (NCBI): domain Eukaryota; kingdom Viridiplantae; phylum Streptophyta; class Magnoliopsida; order Zingiberales; family Musaceae; genus Musa; species Musa acuminata. Next base: position 16,551,196 of record NC_088344.1, on the reverse strand, counting down.
TGCAACAAGCAACATAAAGTGAGAAAAATACTAATAATAATAAGAAAAAAGAGTATGTATGTGTTAGGACTCTAGCTAGGAGAGTCCTAACTAAGAGGGACATTCATGTAAAACCTACCTAAGCCGACTCCTATTAAAGAGGTGAAGAGGTCGACTAGGGTTAGAAGGTTGTTTCTTAGAGAATAATTAGGAGTTGTAAAAGAATAGGAGTCTTGAGTAGAAATCCTATTAGGAGTTGGTTAGAAGTAGGAGTCTTGAGTAGGAGTCCTATTAGGAGTTAGGGTTTAGAGACCCTATAAATAGCCATGTATTCCTCCTCTTTTGACAAGCAATAGATGAATCTTTTCTGCAGCCTTTGAGCAGCAACTTGGAGGGAGGAACCCCTATAGAGTTCCAAGGAGGCCGATCCCCTAAAGAGATCAACCCCAAGTTTAGAATCTGCAAGGATTCTAACACCTGGTATCAGAGCAATATTCTTGGCGTCTCGCTATCCTTCCATAGCCATCCATCAACCCTCCACAACCGCCCAAAGCAATTCCCACAATTGCTTAAGAGATCGTTGCCAAATTCCGCCGTCATCTCCACCACCAAGGATCATCCTTTGATCTCCCCGTGAATTGCAACAGGTTCTGGTTTTCTACCTTACTGCTGCTGCAATTTAGTTATCCATATTTGAAAATCCTAAAAAAATTATTCCTATATTGCTTCATAAACTTTTCGTCATAAAGTTTTCATCTCTACGACGAAAGATACATTGCAGAATTCCAACCGTATAGCACCGTCTGTTTGATCTTGCTACTGTGTTTTTTCTATCCAAATCACTACAAAATTTTTATGACATCTTTGACATTTCCTAATAGCAGATTTCCTTTGGTTTTGTCAAAAAATTCTCAATATAAACCATTGATATTTTACGTCTAATCTGCTATACTTGAAAATCTGCACTGTAAAATTTCAGCTGCATAGCATTGTTTGTTTGATCTTGATACTACGTTGTTTCTATCCAAATCTCTACGAATTTTTTATGATAGCTTTAAGACTTCCTAACAGTAGAATTCCCTTTGGTTTCATCAAAAAATTCTCAATATAAACTACTGATCTTTTACGTCCAATCTGCTATACTTAAAAATCTATGCTGCAGAAAATTTCAGCCGCATATTGTTGCCATAACCCATCTATTTGCAATCTTTTTTGAATGAAATTTCTTATATACTTCTTAGATCATCTTGGCTTCCATTTATGATTGATCTATTAAGAAATTCATCTCTAAAAACGATTTTGTGTTGCTGCAAATTTTCGTCGTAACCCACTGAAATTTCTCGACGAGAATTCTGCAATCGCAACTTGCACCAATTTCCTTGCTGTTATACTGCCAAAATTTTCTTGATTAAATTAGATATCCTTGCTGTCATATAAACTATGATTTTGCTATCAATTCCCTTCTTAATTCTCTCAAGTTTTTGGTGAAAATTACGTCGAGAAACTGTTATTTCTTCGACGACAATTCTACTCTTACAAGACAGGACATACTTGCTGCAACTTTCACTTATTTTTATCAAACCTTTGCTACCATCTACCACAGATCCAAAACTTTCATCTACAGCCCTAAAACTCCACTAAACCACACCCTCAAACTGCACCCAAAATAGCCACAAAACAAGCCTAAACCGTAGCCTACATCCATCGATCTACCAACCCTTTCGACCATCACCTCTCTCAACCAATACATGCCTTTAATCCGACAACAAAAGAGAGATCTTAACATCACAGATTTGATGACATATACTATAGTATCTGAGGAGATAATCAATGCTAAATTCGAAGCCTTTGAGGCACGAATGGAGGATAAGATTCGGACGCTCTTTACCGAACTCAGATTGGGCTGACCACTAAGCCCAAAGAAATCACATAAAGGAGAGAGCTTTGCCCAATCGCACCAAGCCCAAAGATATGACTTCCAGAAGAGGGGAAGCTCTATGACCAACCCCAACTATCCTTGCATGAGAGTGGATTTCCCTAGATGGGAAGAAGGAGACCCGATTGGATGGATCTCGCACGCGGAGCGATATTTTCGGTACCATAAAACCGCGGATGCATCTATGGTAAAAATTGCAGCTATACATCTTGAAGGGGATGCTATACAGTGGTTTGACTAGTTTAAACATACTTATGGAGTCCTTTCATGGTGACAATTCAAAGAAGGACTGCTGATCCGCTTCAAACCAACCGATTACGAGAATATTGACGGACAACTAGCAAAGATCCGACAAACCTCTACCATTCAGGAGTACCAAACCAGGTTTGAAAGGTTATCTAATCAAACTCATGATTGGTCTCAAAAATAGTTATTGAGGACCTTCATTGAGGGCTTGAAGCCGGAGATCCGAGGAGAAGTTAAAGTGCGACAACCATATACACTTATGGCAGCCATCTCTTTCGCACGACATCAAGAGGAGCAATTGAACCATAAAGCTCAGAGGACTAGGGTCACTCCTCAACCAGTAATATTGAAGCCCTCAGCCCCCCCTACTATCGACCAAGTCCCTACACCAAAAAGGTTAATAAGAGAAGAGCTTCGGGAGCGATATGCGAAGGGGTTATGTTGGCATTGTGACGAGCCGTGGAGCCGTGAGCATCGTTGTAGTAAAGGGATACTTCTTATGATTGAACCAATAGAAGAAGAGGTCATTGAACATCCAGAAGAGAGCCTTGAATATGAAGAAGAAGATGCAGAAGAAGAGCCACAACCAACCGAAGTTACGGTACATACACTAGCCGGCTACTCAAACCCGCAAACGATGAAAGTTGGAGGCCTTCTCAAACAACAACCGATCACTGTTCTCATCGACACAGGCAGTACTAATAACTTTCTAAACAGTAAGGTTACTATCCAGATGGCCTTACCTATCGAGAATTGCAACAGGTTTGACGTTAAGGTCGCTAATGGATGGATTTTGAAGTATGATCGTAGGCGCCCGCAAGTGAAATTGTTGCTGATCATAAGGCCTTACCAAGAGATAATTGCATATTTCTTCCTTCTCCCTCTTGATAATCATAAGGCCATGCTCATAATTAAATGGTTGAAGACATTAGGTGATATTTCTTGAAATTTTATGCAACTAATTATGAAATTTTACAGTAAGGAGAAACAGGTGATACTGAACGGGAAACGTGGGGGCAACGTAACGACGATTTGCACACAACAAATGGAGAAGGTTTTGCATAAAGCATGCAGCAGATTTTTGGTACAACTTGAGCAGCAAACTAAGAGAGAGACAATAGAATTTGAAGATCCAAACCTACTTCCTTTGCTTGCTGAATTTTCAGATATATTTGGCGAACCGCACAACCTACATCTTACCCGTCGACATGATTATTATAGAACAATTCTTTCAGGCAAACCTCCAGCAAATACTTGGCCATATCAGTATCTACATCTCCAGAAGGATGAAATAGAAAGGATTGTAAAAGAGATGCTCGAAATAGGAGTTATTCGACCAAGTTGCAACCTCTACTCTTCACCAGTGCTACTTGTACGCAAGAAGGACAGAACATAGCGAATATGCGTTGATTACCGAGCTCTCAAAGGCATAACCATCAAGGATAAATACCCTACTCCATTAGTAGATGAATTGCTAGATGAAAGGGAGCATAAATCTTCACAAAGTTGGACCTTTGATCCGGGTATCATCAAATACGAGTGTACGAGGAAGTCATACCGAAAATCGCCTTTCAAATACACAACGACCACTACGAATTTTTGCTTTCTTCAACAAAAGGTGGAATATCTTGGGCATATCATATCAGAGGAAGGTGTGACGGTGGACCCCTTTAAAATTGGAGCAATGTAAAACTGGCCTACCCCGAGGAACATAAAATTGCTACATGGCTTTCTAGGTTTAACAGGCTACTACCTTAAGTTCGTGAAAAACTATGGAAAGATCAGTGCACCACTTACTTCTTTACTAGAAAAATATGTCTCCCAATGGTTGGACAGAGCCTCCGTTGCCTTCGACAAACTTAAGGCAACCATGACGACGACGCCGATGCTAACACTACTAGATTTCAACAGACCCTTCATTATTGAGGCTGACGCATCTAGAGTCGGAATTAGAGCCATTCTCATGCAAGATGGTCGACCACTCGCATACACTAGCAAGGCATTATCTCCCTCCCATCAAAATAAGTCAACATATGATAAGGAGATGCTCGCCATTATGCGTGCAGCAACGAGATGGAGACCCTACTTGATTGGTCGACGATTTCAAATTAAAACCGACCATAAAAGCCTCAAGTACTTTTTGGAGCGAAAGATAACATCCCCTGAGCAGAAAAAATGGGTAACAAAGCTTCTTAGATTTAATTATGAAATAACTTACAAAAAGGGGAAAGAGAATGTTCTTGCAGATGCTACCCGAGCAAGCTGAAGTTTCTACCGTTTCACTTCCGACCAGCGACTTCCTTGAGGATATTAAGATGGAATGACAGGAAGATTCAGAGACTAGTAAGATTAAAAAAAAATTGGAGGAAGCACCAAGCTCCGTGGCTCATTACAATTAGGACTCAAAAGAATTATACTATAAGGGACGCATTGTGCTTATGATAAATTCTACTTGCATCTTCACGAGCATATTTTGGATAAAGTTATTCCATATGCAAGGTACTAAATTGAAAAGAAGTATGGCATATCACCCACAAATCAATGACCAAACAAAAGTTGTAAATAGTTGCTTGGAGACAACCTAAAGCCACCCACCAAATATGACTATCCAAAGAGAACTCCAGACCCAACCAAGTGCCATTATTGATCGATTAATCGTGACTCAATTATGACGACCCACTACTAAAGTGCTAATACAGTGGGTGAACCTACCAACAGAAGATGCCACTTGGGAGAACTATGATGACTTGAAGATCAAATTCTTAAAATTCATGAATTGTCAGCCTCGAGGACAAGGCTAATTTGAAGAGGGCGGGTCTGTTAGGACTCTAGCTAGGAGAGTCCTAACTGAGAAGGACATTCATGTAAAATCTACCTAAGCCGACCCCTATTAAAGAGGTGAAGAGGCCGGCTAGGGTTAAGAGGTTGTTTCTTAGAGAAGAATTAGGAGTTGTAAAGGAATAGGAGTCTTGAGTAGAAGTCCTATTAGGAGTTGGTTAGAAGTAGGAGTCTTGAGTAGGAGTCCTATTAGGAGTTAGGGTTTAGAAACCCTATAAATAGCCATGTATTCCTCCTCTTTTGACAAACAATAGATGAATCTTTTCCGCAGCCTTTGAGTAGCAACTTAGAGGGAGGAACCCCTATAGAGTTCCAAGGAGGCCGATCCCCTAAAGAGATCAACCCTAAGTTTAGAATCTGCAAGGGTTCTAACAGTATTGTGTCACATATGCCATCACTCAAGTGATTGGCTTGTAGGGCACCTATGGCTTGCAGGGCACCTTTGATTAGCATTAAGAAGGTTCCATTTTATTAGAGATATCGTGGCCCATGGTGATGTAGTAGTGGAAAGAGTTTCATCCTCTCTAGCGGTGATCTACACGGTAGATACGACGAAGACGCTCCTCAAATCGCTACACAATCTTCCTCTCCATGCGCACCACGTGATCAAGAAGGGGCCGACCCTTCTTGCAATCCACATGCCTCAAACTAGGGCTATTAGTTAAGAAGGAGAGGGAGGAAGGAGAATATGATGTAGTAGTCAAAAAGGGTCTAGCTTATACTCCTTCGGTTCCCTCCTATTTATATAGGTCTCTATCAACTTAACCCTAATGGATCCTACCCTATTAGGTACTAGATCTTAATCCAACTACTTAAGTCTCTTGGATTAATGGATCTCTACCCAATAATATCTCATTAGCTCTTATTAGATTTTATCCATAAGATCCAATAATTCAAGAACTTATTTGATATCCAATAAGTTAAGAGCTATAGTAGATCTTTTATATTTGAACCTCTACTCGTCGCAACACTTACCATATATGTGTGCCTCTCTAGGCCCAATATCGAGCTGGCCATGAGTCATACCTATCAGAACTCTTTCTGACTCAGTGAATTATCATCTCTTATAATAATTCACTCAACTCATTGATTACGAATGTACTAGGCCACCGCGCTGTAGTCCCTAAATAATATAGGGGAATCCAATCCATTGGACATGTTTGTCCTTAATTATTGTGTATATATAGTCTCTTATCCATCTAATATCTCAGAGACCATATATCGAACATGGTGCTATCAAACCCATACAGAATCTACTCGAGTCTCGCTCTAATCGAATTCTCCCAAAGAACTCTTTCTCTCAATCCGAATGACTTTGGCCAAGGATTTGCCTAAACAAGAATACATAGGATATTTTTCTCATGACATCAAGAGCAGATGATTCTCTATCGACACTCAATTGCTCTGGTAAGATTGACTACTACTCCCGATAATCGATTGTGCTAGATCTGGAACCTCCAAACCTATAAGTCTGGCATCAAAGAGCGGAGTACTCATACATTACATCCTTGGTATCTCAAGTCTAAGGACTAGATACACAACTGAGACCATAGAATCATTATCTTACAATGAGATATCATTAACCATTCAACATTTAATGAGCATATTAATCAATAAACTCATTCTCCAATGAGCACCTGCACTGTATCCCTTGTGTCCCCGTATGAGCAGTTATAAAACCAGTCGCTTCCATCATATGAATGGGTATACAACGCACTAGTATGCCCGGTTATCTCGATGTCTCTCTCAAGCAACTTATGACCAGGATTATTTAGGGTATGTGTTTAAAGGTGAATCTATCTCATTATCGTGATTTTATCATGATTCGATTCTTATTGCACAGATCCATGGACATCACAATATATACAACATACAACATAAAGTGAGAAAATATCAATAAATAATAATAAGCAAAATGATTACGCAGCATATCACATGTGTCATCACTCATGTAATTGGTTTGCAGGGCACCTCTAACTAGCAAAATCCACTACGGTAGAGGCACAAGGCAAATGCACCCGAGATGTGTGAATCCGAAAAACTTGACTCATGCCAAGATGAGTCCGCTATGGTGGAAGCGCAAGGCAAAATGCGCTCATGATGCGTAAGTCAGCAAAACCTTGCCCGCATGAAGAAAAATCTGCAATGATGATGGCGCAAAGCCAAATATGCCCGAGACACATGAGTTAGAAAAATCCGATTGACACTAAGATAAATCCGCTATGGTGGAGGCACAAGGTCAAATGTGCTCGAGATGCATGAGTCTAGAAAACCTAACCCATGTGAAGAGATCCACTACAGTAGAGGTGCAAGGCCAAATGTACCCAAGATGTATTAGCTACAAAAACCCAACTCGTGCCAAGAGAACGCGACTCGTAAGATGAGATTTTGAACGTCCCTAAGTCGGACAAACTAAATAATGACCTTCGAACCCCTCTCACAAGAGACCTAAAGCATGCCTTCGGGGGGGGGGGGGGGGGGGGCAAATGATAGGGAATCTATTATCAGCTGACACGTTGTTGCCATGTGAGATCCAAGTCACCCTTTACTCATTTGCCTACATAGATGAAGATTCAAAGTAGGGAAACACAAGCTTCTTTCTCAAAAAAGGAAAGTAATTACGTCAAAAAGGACAACCATATGCTTTCTTCTTATCCATTATGATGAGGAAGATAATAATAAACTTTCTTCTCATCCTCTAGGATATAAAAAGACTTCTTAAATCTAATACAAGAGATTTTTTTTGAACTACCCAAATCCACATTTGTAGATCTCATATTAGTAACTTGAGTATCAAAGGGATCAGGTTGGAAAACCTCTTCCAATTTTAGTCTTCATACAGGTGGCACCTTAGGAGCACGATGTTCCACCTCAAGAGCACATCATTCCACCTTAGGAGCACAATACTTCTACCTCAAGAGCACAATATTTTTACCTCAGAAATACCTCAAACATTCTTCTATATACAAGTCTGGGTCACATTGGGCTAACCAAAACGATAATAATACTTTCCTCTAACAACCAGCATCTTGAAATCTTTACATTTGGGACTTTTGGTGGTGTTTTTTTCTTAATAATCTTAAAAGATTTAGGATTTTCAATTTTTTAAAATCCTGATAATCAACGGAGCAGCCTTTTGAAATCTTTACTTTTAGACGATTTTTATTTTTTTCCTAATAATCAACCATCTAGTAGAATAATTCAATTTTTCCTTTTTCTGTTCATGCATTGGTTTGGATGGATCAGTCCATGCTTCACTGATATGAATCAAGGGAGCAGCCTCTTGAAATCTTTGCATTTTAAGCGATTCAAGAGTCCTCGCATATTTCCATTTCCATTTGAATTAATATTCATCTAATCACAATCTTATAACGCATTACCACCGGGTGGTAGTTAATTCGTTGCTGCAGATCTGTTTTTTAGTTGGGCTATTAAAACTTAAGTAAAAGACTAAGCTCAGAGTGTTCTTAAGTTGTTTTGATTCAGAAATGAAGTAGACTTAAATAATGATCGGCTTAAACAATAAAACATGTAGCCAGAACATGACAATTTTGTTTCACACACTTCAGCTTCTAAATGTATATTAATTATCTCCCTTGTCGAGAGTAAGGAATTTTGGGCCAAAGATAGTAAGCATTATTCCTTGTTCAATTTATCAATGCATTCCATATCAATGATGTTAGGTATCCTACAAAATGTTTGCTCCTTGCATATCAGTTATACAGCTGAAAATTAGAGGAAAAAAAGGGTGCCTAGACTTAAGAGTTTCCATCCAAATTTAGGTTCAGCTAATTCTAATCTTTGACAACCAAAAGTTTAACATTATGGTAGGAGTCAGGTCTTTTCATAATTTTCCAATTTCTCTTTTCTTCTTGCTAGAAGTATGATAAATATTTACATTTGTTTCCATAACATCAGTATATGCTTACATAATCTTTTGACAGTCAACAACAATTTTCCACAAGTTCCATCTTGATAAGATAATTCTGTATTATACAAACAACCAGAAACACATTTTATTTATTCTTGCAAACTAGAAGAGTGCTAAGTTTCAAATTTAGAACATTTTCAATTTCACTGATCATCTGTAGGACCAAATATTCACACCTTCAAAATTCCCTTAATCACAAAACCATTTTTCATACCAGAGATATTTCAGCATGGTGTTGAATCAATTCAAAATGGCAAACTCTTGTTGCTTGCATAATAACTCGTGCTTTAACTGTTGAAAAGGTCTAAATTGCCCATAGCAATTAGGCAGCAAAGTGAAAAGTGATGTGAAGCAATGGCTACCTTCCATCACCAATAACTTCTAGCATCGGTAGTGTGGGTGAAGCTGAGCTTCCTATGTTATGCACCATGCTTGTGCTTGATACTGTGCTGAACCTCTCATTCTCAGATCCTGAGATGATGGGTTCAGAAGGTCCACAACTGGCGAAGTTGCTGCTCAAGTCGTTGTATTGCCAATCCGTCAGGTAACCAGGTCTTGACTTCACTTCACTTACCTCAATATCCCCCGTTAACATGGCCACAATTCTCGACATCGATGGGCGTAACATTGGTGAGGCTTGAGTGCACAACAAAGCTACATTGATAACGCGGATTGCTTGTGCTTCATCAAATGTTAATAATTTTGGGTCCACCAATTCCAGTTCACACTGTTTCTCGCGTAGATTCCAGGCCTACAGAAAATGAACACCAAAACGAATCAGAATATGTAACATTATAGTGCCAATTGATAATGGGAATGTTTTACCTTTTTATTTGACAAAGAAAGATGGATTCAATGATTGTCCTAATCTTTCCATTGAACAGTGGATCCACATCCACTTTGTCAAGTTCCAGTACATTCAACAAAAAATGTGGTCATAGAGTGATATATTTTTTCAGACATAATTGATGGGATTGTGATGGGAATACAATATAATTACATCAAAGGGAATGAATTGAAATAGAGAGATTATTCAATCACACAAATGATAGGCATTTGACTAGGTGTTTGACAAAGTGAGTGTGAGAGGCAATTTCTCATGGTCTTGTAAATTATTTCATGGATGCATACAGAGTTAATCGACATATCATCAACTTACCATTATCTGATATATTCATCAGCGTATCATGGTATTTACATTGTGAAAGAGCCAAGCAAGAAATTGCCTTCAAATGGATGTTATTAAACCCTACAAAACTGACATGTTTTCTAAGCCAATATCTGATAAACTGGAGAACCTACCCATTCAAGAAGATAAACTTTCTCATTTTTAAGGGTCTGATCTGCATTGGACCTTCCAGAAAGAACCTCCAGAGCTACAACTCCAAATGCAAAAACATCAGCTTTTTCTGTGAGATGCCCTCTCATGGCATATTCCGGTGCAAGATATCCTCTGGGAAAGTACAGTAAAATTATTGTTATATCCCAATAAAGTACACAAACCAACAAACCCTATTGGTGCAATTGAAGAAAGCAACAAACTGATATCATGGGTAAAGCCTGATAGAATAAAGAATGCAAGGAAAAATGGTGTTGGCCCTTCTTACATTGTACCAGCAACTCTAGTGCTGATGTGTGTTTTATTATCATCATAAAGCTTCGCCAGCCCGAAATCTGATATTTTAGGGTTTAAATTGGCATCAAGGAGAATGTTGCTAGCTTTGACATCTCTGTGTACGATTCGCACTCTTGATTCCTCATGAAGATACGCTAGAGCTCTTGCAATCCCCAAACATATCTCAAAGCGAATGGGCCAATCAAGGTGCAAATTGTTCTTGCCTGCAATGAATTATACATAGTCATATGCACAATTAAGTTTAAAGATGCTGTTCATAAAATTTGCAAAACATGTAGGATACATAATTAAAAAAATGAAAGCTCCTATTGATGTTTTCTTTCTTTTTTGAGATGGTATTAAATGATACCAAAGATTGCCTGATCGAGGCTCTTGTTTTCCAGGTACTCGTAGACCACAAGTCGCTTCCCTCCCTCAACACAACAACCATATAGTTTCACCAGATTTTTATGCTGAACAGCAGATATAATTGCAATTTCTGTCATGAACTGACGCTTTCCCTGATTGGATGCTACTGAAAGTTGCTTCACGGCCACAGTCCTTCCATCAAAAAGTTTACCCTATGTATAAAAATAACAAAACACAAAATTGATGTTAATATTAATATACACCTTACATAACAAAGTAAAATATGCCCACTGGAAACCTAGAAAAAGCTTCATTGCATTATTGCATCCTTTGCAAGTTAATGTGACAAATAAGATCAGCGGATTTTGATTAGTTCTCAGTGTGGCACTGTGGCTAGCTTCAGCATCCATATGCTTTGTTTGAGTTTGACATGTGTTCCAGGTGAGGATGGGTGGTAAGCATTGGTCATTCTGGGATACTTGGTAGGTTGGTTTGCAATGTCAGTATGTTTCTCTCTGGATATTTATTATTTTCTAGGTCAGTATTCAGTTGGTTTTGTTTGCAAACTTATAACCAGTTTCTTAATGGTTTCTTCTTGTTTTAAGTTTACATGATGGAATAGGTGAATTGCCTATTTTTCTTTTTCCAAAAAATGAAAGACAATAAGTGAAACAAGATGCATCAATTCTTCCAGCAAAGGCAAAACAAACTGATGGCAAGCAAGTTGTAAAATTAAGAAAAGAACAGAAAATTCTTATTAGCTTAGTCCAACGAAGAATTGTATTTAAAAAATAAATAGATTTAATTAATTAAAATAGAAGAGGATGAGGCCTGATACATCGGTACAGTTGCTCATTTATGATTTGGGTCACTAAGGTTCAAGATATGGAAATAATTTCTCTATTTGTAGGGTAAGAGTACGTAAAAGATTCTTTCCAGATTCCGCATTGGCAGGAGAGCGAGTTTTTTAAACCATTTTTATGTACAACACTTTATTTTATTTGAATAAAATGTTGCTTTCTTTGCACAAAAAGGTAAAAAATGCATGAGGAGCATGCGTCAATATTCTATATTCAATGAACTGTCTATGCCACATGGATTAATAGATTGGGGATTGAATTTACTATCATTACAAAGAACCCACTAGAAGATAATTAAAGAACAAATAAAAGACACATCTATTGAGGAAAATATTTTTATCCGGATAATCCATAGAACACCAATAATTAATGGCTACAAAACAAACATTTCAAACTGATGGATTTTGATCCTAACAAACCAGATAATGAAAGATGAACAGCAGATTATTTAACATAAAGTCTGTCTTTAAGGTGGCTAATATGCAAATTGGCACCAGGTAAAACATATTTAAGTAGTCTGCAAGCATTGTAGACAAACTTATTTGGTAAGTCACATGATAATTCTGTTTACATACATCTAGGAACTTGCACAGATTCTCACCTTATATACAGGACCAAATCCTCCCTCTCCTAGCTTATTGGCAGAGTTAAAGTCTTCAGTGGCAGTTTTCAGTTCAGAGTACATGAAAGTGTCTGGCCTAGCACTCATTTCTATCAATTCTGCATTAAATGATTTGAACATGTAAAAAAGAACAGAAACACTTGTTAACTTCTGATGGACTGTAGATTTTTAAAGATGTTTAGTGGAAAGGTGTACCATCATCATCCTCCTTGTTGAGTCTTTTCTTGTGCCAATATATCAAAATCCCAAATATTAAGAGTAGACCTAAAGCTACAACACCAGCTGTTGTGCCTGCAATAATACTTGTCTTCTTCTTACTTGTTGACGTAGTAGATGGTGGCTTATTACTAACAGTTGGAGTGAAATCTGAAGAATAGAAAAGAAAATAAGATGCTGGTACAATAACATGCTAAACAAAAAGCAAGATATTCACTTAGTGTTGCTTTACCATAAGGATCTACACTAATGGCTGAAATGGATCCTCCATAATAACCTTGAGTAGGCACACAGCAAGTACCCTTTCCAGCCCAAAAGAAATGAATTTCAAGGAAGTTCTCTGTTACTGGAGCTACATACTCCTTGATGACAGCTGTAAGGGATTTCTCTCCGGCTTCCTTTCTTATATCAAAATCCTTCTCTCTAAGATTTCCCTGAAAAAAAATAGATAAGCTTGGCAAATTTCAACGAAGTAAAAATAATTCAGAAAGAATCAGAGGTGAAGATACCAAATATTGATTTGTACCATTGCTCAGCTTAAACACTTCTAGATTTATTCTTATTTTAGAATAGATATTTATAAATATTAAAATATTGGTGTTTACTGTTGATAGTAAAGCTATTTCTGTTGCAAATATCTAACTTATTATTCAAAGTAATAATTTTGCTCTTTCCAACAATGTTTCAGCTTGACTAAAAATTCTCTTGTACAATCAGTCAAGCTTCAAAGAAAAGAAACAAGAGATAAAAGTTACGGTCATTTTTCCACAAGAGTTTACCACAATGGTTCATTAATTCAGAAAGAATCAGAGGTGAAGATACCATATATTGATTTGTACCATTTCTCAGCTTAAACACTTCTAGATTTATTCTTATTTTAGAATAGACCATTGATAGTCAAGCTATTTCTATTACAAATATCTAACTTATTATTCAAAGTAATAATTTTGCTCTTTCCAACAATGTTTCAGCTAGACTAAAAATTCTCTTGTACTATCAATCACGCTTCAAAGAAAAGAACCAAGAGATAAAAAGTTATGGTCATTTTTCCACAATAGTTCGTTAAAGATATAAGTTAAAAAAATCGAAAGAGATATATTCATGATTCTCTTTTAGAAAATGATTGTTATTCCTATGAATTTTCGAAGTCAATGATTCATTTTACATTTTTACCATGTTAACTAAAAGCATATATCATTTTTTACGTTTCTTATATATATTAAAGCCTACTTGTCAGAACTCGAGTTTGATGGGCTAACTATCTTATCAACTTCATTTGACCCAGATCACTAGCAATACTTAGGTTGAAGTTTAAAATAATATACTCATCAGACCCTTATAAGTCAATCTTAATCTTGCTCACTTTCGATGTGGAACTAATTTGGGTGTTACACTACTTGTATGATTTTTCTCTTCTACAATACTCTTAGCAAACACTCCAAAACACATCCCACTTTTTTTTTCTGATAAAACCAAAACACACATCTTCATTTGCTTACCTGAATATAAATATCAAAAATTCTTCTTCCATTACTTTTCCAAGTAGGTGGATCAAGTATCTGCGTCTCAGCAAAATGCAACTTAACAGTATAATTTCCATTCTGAAGCCCGAGCCCATAGTATCTCAGTGATGAGGGAGATATCCTTGCAGTCTGATATAACTCTGATTCTAGAGTATTTGTGAATTGGGATGAACTGTATAGAATATAGTCAGCATTTGAGGCATCTGAAAAGCTTCCAACAGTACTAACTGCCCACTTGTTTGTCTCAGTCACATAATAAGAAGCAGTAGTTAGAATCTGGTTGTCAATTTCATACAAAGTTCCATCGGAAGCTGTTATAGTTTTATTACCACCACACTTTACTGCAAATGAAGAATCTGCAAGCATCAAAAACTAAATCATTCATATATTAACATTGGAAAGACAATGATAAATAACCGAAATTACGACATACAAATTGGTGCCCCACGATTGCACGGTATATCTCGTTGGAGACAATTCAATCCTGAAGGCAAAACACTGTACATAACACTTTAGTTATGTCACTCCAGATGAAAAAAATATTAAAGATGTAAAATCATTGTTATAGATCAGAAGCACCTGCTGTTAGAACTTCCAATTACAAAGTTGTTGGCCACCAAGTTCCTGTAATAATTACAGCAATGAGTGTCACAATTGGTAGTTCTTATGGTCTACCAAATATGAATCACTGGAGAATGGAAGGCAAGGGGGCCTAAGTATTACATAGTGTATAAACAATACAAGGGAACAAAACTTTAGTTGTAATGCCAAAAAAATTACATGTGTCATCACAAAGTTATGAATCAGCTTGGTATGTCTTGTTTAATCACCATAGGCCATCTCTTGTTCATGGAGCAAAATAAGGTTCCTGTTTTCTTTAAATGAAGTAAAATTGACTTAATGGGGAAGTCGACCAATTTTTATGCAAGATGGTTCCAAAATGCAACCATACGTTTTTGAAGGAATTCATTAGATATAGTAATAAGTTATACTACAGTGTTCCCGTATCTTCTAAATATCTGCTTTAATGATGTAGTTAAAGAGTGATGAGAAACATTTGAACTACCAAGTATTTGACATGGCTAATATAGTACAATGAAGAATCTCTCTTTAAATAAACATACAGTTTCAGATTTTGTTGGCTAGCCCAAGAAGGAAAACTTCCTGCCAGTTGATTATAAGATAGATCTCTGCAGGAAAGACATAAACCAGAATCAAACACTCAAATATTGTATAAACAAGAAGCAGGTCCATCAGAGCAGTATTAGAGAATAGCTATTAAAAAAAAATGACAATAATTATCACTTGCTGAGAAGATTTTACTAATGTCTGTTGACCAAAACACAGGCAACAGTGTAAGTGTTAAAACCCTGAATGAGATAGACAGATAAAGTTCTCCTAATTCCAAATAAAAAGCAGTTAACAAAAAATTGAAAGACTACACCACAAATTAGCTTCCAAGAAACTGAATCTGAAGAACATACATGTTAAGAAGTGTCACGCTCTTGTTAGCGGGCAAGCTACCAGATAGATTATTATTTCCAAGGAATCTGCAATAGGAGGAAAATAAAATTCAAAATAAGTATGATAGTAACCAAATTTAACTAACATCCTATTAGGATGCTTACAAAATGAATTCACACCACAAACTTATCTTACAAATAACTCTTTTATAGGGATTTTTCTTACAAGTGACTAAGCAAGTTCAAATTGAAGAGAGACTGAGGAAGTTGTCCCGTAAGATTGTTGAAGCTCAAATCCCTGTGAGACAATAGCATCTCTCACTAAATTAGAATACCAATTTCTTACAGACTAAAGGGTAGTAAAAATCAAAATAGTGGTGCCAGAAAATTGTCATTCATGACAAGCAACATCATCAATAACATTCATCTGAATCAGGCTTACAGTTTCTGCAAACTGGTGTATTGTGAAAAGTTTGAGGGAATAATATCTGATATCTTGCAATTCCTTAAGATCCTGTAAGGAATAGATGATACATGACTTATTTAACTGTTACTGCAGGATAAGAGGCATGAGACAAAATAGATTGTTGAGTCTTTTTCTCACAAGGTGCTTAATGATGTCAGATTACTAATAAAAGCTAACGATGAGCTCCCCTTTTGTATGTCACTTATCCTTCTGCATGACAAAAAAAAAAGCAAAAAGAGACTTAAATGAATTGAACTGTAATGATTAAAGGCATTCATTATGCATATAATGATATTAAGAAATGGTATATGGTGATGCGTTGGTAAGTATAAATCAAAACAAAGACTACAGTAATGTATTACAAAGACAGTAGACCAGCAGATACACCGTGAGACAATTAAATAGTGTGTAACACACATACAATTAAGATAACTAGGAACAGATGAGCCTTACAAGTCTACCATATTGGTCATCCTGGAAAGACCTGATGGGATTGGCCCCTCGAAAGAGTTTCCTTGCATTCTCCTGGCGAAGCAATCTAAAAATTAGTATAACTAAAAGAAGATCAATATTCTTATATGGGCATGTTTAAAAGCAAAAGTTGATACAACTTCATGAGGCTGGAGCTTGGAACAATGAAAAAGTATGAATAGAAAAAGAATACCTCTGCAGAAAACTTTTCATTGATTTCAAGTCATTTCAACAATCTTGACTCAACAAAATAAGTTCAATTGTGCATGACAAGCTAGTAGCAGTAATAATTATTTTGACCACAGGACTGACAATGTGAGATTGAGTTTTTAAGGAAGCAACCTTGCACAAATATTCCCACCTATAGATTCTTTTGTCATGCACAACTATTGAGCCTTTTGGTGACATCCGTACATCTGCACCATGGTGGTCATTGGGCAAGTTGATAGTCATGATAAGACATAAAACTACTAGCATTCAGCAATCAGATAGCTGAGCAACTGCTTCAGGAGGCAATTAAGATAATTTTCAAATAGATAACAGAAGCTAGAGGCACCTACAAAGTGCTGATTGCACAAACTATTAAACTGAGAATTAAAGTGAACAGAACTGCCTTATCCGTAAGACGATACCTTGTTTTTAAATACTTTAAAGAAGCACATGACATGCCATCAACTGCATTTAACCATAGAGTTCTATAACCATAGTGGCATAATACTAAGATACAAATTCTAGTTCAGAATGTATTGTGTGATGTCCATTACTAAAAGCAGATTAAGGATATTGTTGTTAGTGTTTCTAACAAAGACTATTGTTTTAATGTGAGTCATACCACACTCTATTAAAAATATCCTTCCAAAAAATTACACAAAAGAAATCTATGAGCATCAAAACCATAAGGATGGCCTAGATCTCTTTGTATTTGCTGCTGCACTTAATTTTCTAATAGTATTTATAATTTAAAAAAAATTGTGTAAGAATTGGCTACTGGAAACTAAAATCATATGGATGGCAATAAAGAGATTCAAAAAACTCCAGTTGCTCATGAACATATGAAATTGTGGATAATATAACCTTGTAAATTAACAAAATAAAGCATGTGCTTATGTTTCATAAAGGCTACGTTACAAAATAAAGAAACTCTTGGCCCAGATTTGATGGAAAGTTGACCAGAAATCTGCTAGGTATCCTTTTGCTTTAACACATAAACAAATTTAACTGCTGCTCGAACATTTTGCTGTGATAGATACACAGATTGCAGGAAAATATGATACATAACTAAAATAAAATTCTAGATATCAGATATTACATAAAAGTTATTCCTCTCAATACTTACAATGAGGTTATATTAGTCCTGCTGAAGTCTGGTATTTTGCCAGTGAAATTATTGTTAATTAGCCACCTGATACAGAAAAAAAAAGTGGTGAGCAACATCTATGTCTGCGCAATTGATATGCAAAAATAAATAAATGAAAAAGATGACTTACAAGGTCTTCAAATTTTTTAGTCCTGATATAGTTGATGGGAACTCACCACTTGCCCCACAGCTACTCACATACCTACCAAATAATTATTGTATGTAAGCACAAAATACCAACTAAAAAACTTCTAGTGTTTAGAAGCACTAAAACACAAATAAGGCTGTCAAAGTTATCTAACAATTGCTGCAATTTAGTCAGGTTGCCAAGCTCAAGAGGGAGCGGGCCACTGAAGTTATTTGTAGCAATACTCCTGCAAAATAAAACCAATCGAATTATTCATGTTTCTTTCACATCATCTGAAGAAAATTATGCCATGGGATTGCAATACATGTCAATAAGGGAGGAATTGAAGTACATGTGAATCAACAAAATGTAAGTGTTCATTATACATAAAACAAAGATCGCTCACAAACTTTTTTCCCCTTGTTCTTTCCTTTTCCAAAGACAGCTTAATAACAACAAAAAATCCACTTCAAGAAATCAAGTTCATCGTTAAGAAGCAAGAATTTTCTACCTCAAATTAAATGTAAGACTGATAAGCCAAAGAATTTTGCATATTATGTAATACTTTTGATTTTGATTGAATCGACGACCTTCAAAGGGAGGGCGCCAATTTGAAGGAGGTCGGGATGTAATGTACCTTCACAGCAGCCTTTTGACTCGAAAGGATGCACGAAATGCATACCCATCGCTTTGGCATCTTTTGGTTGATGCCATTAGGAAACTATGGACACAGCAATGCACCAAATTGGTCGACTACCCCGGCCGACCAACCATTGGCCATGCGAAAAAGCAGAGCCTGTAAAGATCTTATCAGGCGATCATTCGCCTCCACCTCTCTCTCCCTCCTCGGGGGTTGTCTTCCGGCGGATGCGTGGCCGTGAGTAAGGAGAACACATGACGGCACGCGACAGCCAGACTGTCTGTAGATGGCCGTCGTTGGCGCCGTGACGAAGCAAATGCCTGAGGGGCCGGGGGAAGTGAAAGGAAAGGAGTCGGTTCATCAAGAAAGATCCGAATCCGATATGACGCCCGATTCGTTTTGTTAGATCATTTTACATATATAGCCTTAAAAAGTTCAGAAATAACATAATTACCACTTCATATCATATTTATATATCATCCCAAAACCTTTTAGCAACATAATTATTTTTAAAAATTATTGATATATATATATATATATATATATATATATTCTCTAAATTTACAATTAGAAGGACAAATACAAAAATATTAGATATATGTGTTTCAATTTGGTGGCATTGAGTCAAATCCAAATCCACATTGGCTTGAGGCTGATCTGTATCTTCCACAACCTTGATCGGATAGCTATCAAGAAAATTCATGATACTTTTATAATTACTTCTTGCAGTTCATGAAATCATGTGGAGGATTTTTGGCTGAGAAATGGGGCATCAAAAAGAATGATTTCTTACAGGGAGAGAAGGTTGGTGAGCTTGCCGAGTTCCTTTGGTATGCCTCCTGATAGTGCATTAGTACCCACTGACCTGCAAAGTTGCATCCAATCAAGAACAAACTTGTTGACATCATAGGTTAGGTTAGAATGTAAGTGGACTTACAAGTATTGTAGGCCGGTCAAGTTCCCAATGAATGCAGGAAAGGGACCCGTCAAATAGTTTTGAGCCAAATGCCTGTTGATGTAAAGCTTGCTTGACATAGTAACTTCAATTGCTCACAATGATGTTGATAGGAAATTAAGTCACTAATATATTGTAAAATGATGTAAGTATTGTGCATATTAGGGACCATAGGATCGATAATTAGTGCTCTTACTTATTTGGTTGTCTATATGTTCGTTATCTGCATTTGGAGGTGCTTTTTGATATGGTGAGTTCTTATCTCATGCTTGTCTTGCATGCATGCTTTAGAAGTAGTAGGAAATAGATGTAGGTAGAGATGAGACGGAGATGGAAGAGGGCATACAAGTTGGTGAGGTACGTCAAATTTTGCAGCTCGGCCGGGATTCTGCCCACCACATCGAGGGCGTACACTTTCCTGCATATATATGAGCAAGCCAAAACTTCATACCAAGATATACATATATACATGTATATATACATATATACATATATATATACATATATACATATATATATACATATATACATATATATATATATATAGAGAGAGAGAGAGAGAGAGAAAGAGAGAGAAAGTCTGTGTGTTTGAATAGACATGAACTCCAAGAAAAGCAAGAAAAAGATGATGATGAAGGAGAAGAACCCAACTGCATAGCATGAGAGTGAGTGTGTGCATTTGAGAGAGAGTCTGTGCCCTAAATGATTATGAACTCCAAGAAAGCAAGAAAATGATGATGAGGAGAACTCAACTGCATAGTTTGAGAGTGCGTATTTAGAGAAAGTGAGAGAGAGAGAGAGAGAGAGAGAGAGAGAGTCTGTGTGTTCTAAATTATTTATGAACTCCAAGAAAAGTAAGAAAAAGATGATGATGTAGGAGAAGAACCCAACTGCATAGTATGAGAGTGAGTGTGTATTTAGAGAGAGAGAGAGAGAGAGAGAGCGCACAACTGAGTGATGTGGCAGGTTGTGGCGTTGTCGTAGGAGCAATCGCATTTGACGGCAGGATTGAAGGCGGTGCTATCGAAACTGGTGGAGTCGATGGCGGCGCCGCTGCAGGGCTCGCCGCTGATGTTCCACGCCGGCGACGACGTCGCCGAAGCCGTCCTCCCCCACCGCCCCAGGATCACGTTCAGTGCCGCCACTGCAACGCCGGAAACAGCACATGGTGTTCACGTCAACAACGAACTCCTCGATCAAATGCTACCATGTTATCACCATCATCATATCACACGCTACCAGCCTAATGCATGCATGTATGAATGAGTTCGTGTGGTTTGACCGTGAGAAACCGGCAAGTCAGCATCTTTGAATGATTTAGTCTTTGACTTGACAAAATTGAATGTCCTATAAGATTAGTCGTATCCCTTACAAAATTCAATAACACACATATATCATCGTCGTTAATCTCTATACCATCGATCGTCGCCAAGTATAGCAATAGTGAAAATTCGAGTAGCATTAATATCCTTAAAAAAAATATTATATATTCTCTTTTAAATTAGTAATTCAAATAATTGATAAGGTATAATTTAGATATTAAAATAAAAGTCTCTTTTTATTTTTACCAAAAGATATTTCTATTTGATTTTTAATGTGAAAAAAATTAAAATTTCCCATCAATTGAGAAAAAAGGATCTCGAAAATTGTTTAAGATGGACATGTTGTTCGAAATTAAAAAGTAAGGCAAACATAGAACGGATGTATTGGGAAAATGACATAAATAAGAAAATAAAAGATTGAAATAATCCATAGCTGATTTGATGAGTAAAAATGATGAACAATAGATTCACGGATTGCCACAAACAACTTAGGAAAATTGTGGCCTAAGATGCAATCCGGTGTGAATTCAAAACCTATATCATCTAATGATGTTCTAAAAGTCCTATATCATCTAAACTTGTATGAATTCAAAACCTCTTTGATAACTATGAAAAGTCAAGTAATAAGAAATATTTCTACAATAATTAAATAAAAATGAGTCTCAAGTAGCAGAAAATCTTCTTCTTTTTTTTTTTTTGGGTACCTACATCCAAACAGTGTAACCAGGATATATGATATGAGGACCTCAAATCACCATCATATCTATATGAGCTCTTTCTAACTATTTTATAGGTTGTGTTGGTGTTTTTTCTTATGGTTTTAAGTGGATTTTATGGACTTTGATGGCTTCAGTGAACTGTTTGAGTGCTTTTTTATCAAATAAATAAAAGAACTTGCAAAAACTCGGGAGAAGAAACAAATATGGAAAGAAACAAATTTGAGTACTATATCGAAGAAAGAAGAACAAAGCATGGAAACAATCATGAGACAAAAAAAGGTTATACTGAATTGTGTGTGTTTGTCGAAGAAAGATATGAATACTACGAGGAGAGGAGGAGGAGAAGAAGAACAAAAACCATGGAAACTTGCAGAAGATAAAAGATAAGGTTTGAGTGCCTTATCAAAGAAAAAGAGGAGAAGATATGGAGCAAGCAGAAGAAAAAAAGATTATAGTGAGACAACGGCATGCCTTCAGATAGAGGAGTAGTAGCTTGAGCTCCGGATCTTCCGAAAGCGAGGAACAGGCATGGTAGGAAGCAGATCACAAGAGCTACCGAATCAAACTTGGATGGATTCTTTGGCTGCAACATCTCTGATATGGCGCAAGGGTTTCAAGATTTCTGAAGCTCCAGAGTGGTCTGTAACAATGGCGGTGGCTTTCCCCACAATTTAAAGGTGTGGAGGTGGGATCGCATGGGACATGTTTGACAGGAAAAACTAAAACGTGGCTGTTCTTTGTAGACTTTTCGCATGCTCTGTTCACAATTGGCTACTCCACCTAGTGTGGAGATTGTTTATGCTCCTAAACTTCATGCGCGCACTTCTTCCTCTCATAAAAATCCTTTTACTGCAAATTAAGTGTTTGCTGAGAAAATTTTACCAGTCAGAATCATTCAAATCAAGTCTGATGCTTAATCTCCAAGGTTGATCCTTTTTCATTTTCAATCCAACTCCATCCATGGGCCTCTTTTTTTTATACTATTTATTTTACTTCTCCATATTGTCCACTTTGAATAATTTTGTCATTGCAGGTAACACATCAAATCAAATAAACATGGACATTTCCTACCAGGACTATATGATGTGAAAATAAAAGTGACAAGCTTAGAAAAATTTCTCTGTGGGAGAAGCTTGCTTGACTTTTCTCTCAAGACCTACTTCAAGAGGGTTGTATTGTTTTATAGACATTTGTGTCTGCCAGTCCTGGTGAATTCAACCAATGACTTCCAGACCTCATCACTGAAACACAAAAAATAATAATAATAAATTAAATGGTGATTCATTTGTTCTTGGACTGTGGAATTTGGCGTAGATCTATGCTTCAACAGCTATCTCTGATGCATGCAATGACAGCAACTGGACTCAAAGAAACAAATTAACGTTAGTGTCTATGTATTTTCTAAGTACCTACTACTTTTATCTTATACAAGAGTCGAGATTATGAAGTGACATATATGATTCACAGTATTAAAACATTTATAAATTAACCTAGAAACACATACACACACACAAAAAGATAATCCAATTCACAATAATCAATATTCACAGCCTTATCTCTACAAATAGGAAGATATTGAGAATTACAAGGGTCTATCAAAAACCAGGTAGAAGGTCTGATGATGTAGGTGGCAGATACCTGCCCATCTTTAATTCTAAACATACTTTGACATTCGGAGATCTAAAGCATCACCAAGCATGCTTTAACAGCAATGGAGCTTGCACCATCATTCATGGAAGCTGCATCAATTCCTTGGAGAGCAATCTGCTTGACTACCCAGCAACATGCTTGGAATTGTTAATTGCTTGTGGATGTGCTAAAATATTATCCGAGATTTGCATGAAAGAAGCAATCTTTTGCCTGTTGAAGATGCAGTTCATCTTCCTGTATTGCTCAGACCAAATGCGTAGCACTTTCCTAAATAAATACTTTTGGATGATTTTTAGCAGAGTATGAAGTGGAAATCTGGTGGGCATGAGTTCTCAAAGGTGATGGTGAGTAACAGTGATGAAACCTTTTTTTTTTTTCAAGATGCCATGATGAAGAACACCAATTGCAGATAAAAAATTGTATACATAAATTGGAAATTTGCACATTCATTTATCTAATAATATATCAATTAATATAATTTCTAAATATTTTGCCTCCATTATCGATTTGAAGCCAATCTGAGTGAATCCTCAAACTTTGACTTTCTTTTATTGTGGCAAAAGTATTTATTTGTTTAAGTAATATGCAACATTTAATTATTTGGCACTCCATTAGGCTAAAAGAATTTTATTTTGGATTAGCATGCTGAAAGAACATATCTTTTAGTTTCCTTTCGAGGGATTACGGAATTATAATGCTGAAGATGATGAAATAAACTCTGTGCTGCATGAGTGAGGAACACTGTCTACATTCCAAATAACTTGTTGACCAAGTTTCTTAAGAGAAAAATAAAAATAAGAACACTGTCTACATTCATCAAGTGTCTAATCTCCAACATGGTTGAGAAAGGAAAGAACAATTCGGATCTGTGTAATCCGTACGTGTAGTTGAATGGTCAAAGTGTCTGACGATTTGATAGCCTTTATTTTCTCATTTATTGTGAAATGGAGTCAAGTCAATCCATTATATATATATATATATATATATATATATATATATATATATATATATATATATATATATATATATATATATATATATATATATATATATATATATATATATATATATAATGGATTGACTTGACTCCATTTCACAATATGTGAGAAAACAAAGGTTATCTGTGTGTGTAATTTTTTGTTGTTCAGTTTAATTCATTTTTTCGAATTTTGACGGATGTTTGTGATTAAAATATGATGTGTGTGGATTTGGAAGTCCGATCAGGATGCTTGATTTGGGTTGAATCTTTGGAGGTCACAAAAATTATAGTGGTGAATATTACAATATGATTATAGCCATTTAACAATTTGGCAAGTGTCGGCTTGAATCTTTTGAGCATTTCCTTCCAGAGCAGTGGACCTTTCATTGATGGCTCTATCCACCAACTGATCTTGAAAGCCAGAAGAAGACTGCAATGATTAAAGATCAAGATGAGCCTTAGGCCAATCAATCACAGATGTGGTGTTTGATCTCGAAGATGTATTTTTTAGGAAAGCAGATACCTTGGTTGCTTCTATTAATATTAAGGTCAATGAGATTGAAACAAAGATCAAGAATTTAAATAAAGGAAGCATGAGGTTTTGGATTAACCCTCAAGATGATCAAAGACCTGGCAGGGAGCTGATGAAGATTTGGTGGGGAGGAATATGATAATGATCTGGCTCTCTTGCACTCTGATTTCCAGTACAATCCTACATAAAGCATCTTTTAGGGTTTTCCTGATCAATGGCACTCTCCATTGTGCATGTAGGAAGAGGTAAGCTTTGTTTTAGAAACTAGAAAACATGCACTTCGTGAGGACCAATTAATCTCACAATCTGAAGTAGTAAATTTGACAAGCCTGTGACACAGAATCAAGAATATAAACAGCAACACCAACCAACAACAGTGATTCAACCATTTAACAACATTTTCGAACAACACTTGATAAATATATTCAAGCAGCATAACCCAATCACGTCGAGCATTAGAGTCTGAAGATCTCCAACCCGATTATCCAGAAGGCATAAATAGCTAATTCATATGTCTGCAGAAGTTTCATGACATAGAAAGTCTCTGGTATTAATGTGCTCGATCTCTGAGAATTTCAAGGTCCAGCTCCGAAGGATCAGTAGCCTGAATCTCATAGTGAACTCCATCCATCTCCCTCCTGAACCGATCTTTAGAAGTTGCATACAACATTTTAGCTCGGATTCGGGACACAGAAGGGGACCTGATGGCAGGAATAACAAGAGAAAAGACAACAATTATACCCTTTAATTGAAGTGCAAGAAGATGTACAGGAATGGAAAATAACAATAGCAAATGTAACACAAGATAGAAGTACTAAAATTTCAGATAAATGAAGCAACTGCTTCAGCAGCAGAAGAAGATATGATAAGGAAGCAACATCATAACATTAAAAGAATCAAGTTAGCATAGTGCAATTTCCTAGGCACAATAATGATACTTCATATGCCTGCAAAGATGCATAAAGCAAGAACAATAATTATACTTCTAACAGTGGTACAGACTCACAATCAGTTGTTCTGGCAACTGGTAATCATGTTAACAAGAAAAGTCCAATTCTGGGAAATGCAAAAATAAATATCACAATAGATTAATGGCAACAATAGCTTCATGGTTATCATTTGAATTTAATCCAAATGATGAAGATATTTCAGTTCAATCCTCTCATTGCATGGGTGATTAATCAATAGGGAATCTCAAGACTAAATATATCTTAGAAAGACATCATTATAACCGAAACTTATATGATGGGATAATTATCTATTGTAAATTAAGTAATCAGCTATATAACTAGTGATTTCTGCTTTTACTATTAAGATCTGTAAAAACAACTATGTGCAGTGATACAAGGTTAGCTTTATTAAAATTTTACCAAATGATGTATCTTAATTAAACTCGAGAGAGATGTTTTCTTGTATCATGGTCTTCGATTACTGGTCAATGAAAGATACTCGAATTATAAAGTGTGTCAACCTAAAGCAACAAAGTCAAAAAGTCCAGAGACAACCATTTGCCACATCCCCACTCTAGGACAGATAAAAGATGCATATATCTCCTTCAAGGACCTCAATCAACTTTTGATTGTACTATACCCAAAGCAAAATAAATTGCAAGGTTTAAGCTAATTTATCAGAGGGCAGTGACAATTATAATAACAATATATACATTTTATACATATTCAATTGAAATTGCTTGGCTTCACAATTTTTAAGTCTACCAAGTCCTCACCTCTTAGTGATATCCTTATATTCCATTGTTGGGTTTTGTAACGTTCACGGTGTCAAGGGTAAAGATTTTTTGTTAGTTAAGCTAATTTCTTCTGACAATAAGTTCATAAATTTTAAATAGAGGTTAAAGAAGTATGAGAGCATGCATTCTGCAGCTGTTAGCAAAAGAATCCTAGTAGTATGAATCTATTTTGCATGATTCGCCTTTCCAATTCATACCGGTGTACTGACCGGCCATCGGTATGGTACATACCAAGCTATGCCAACATACCAACACATGGTACGGTAGGCATACTGATATACTGATATATACCACTTGTATCAGTATATTACCTAACCAAATCTCACTAATATTAACACCAGAATAGCCACTAAGAGGAGAAAATTCTAGCATCAAAAGTCTCACCAGGCAATGAAAAAGATCTTGCTTTTTTGACAATTCTCTTCAGTGACAAAGTCAAAATCATAGACAGCATAACGACAATCATTCTCAGGCAGAGATGCCATGAAATCATCATAGCTTTCAGTTGCATCTCCAGTCTTCTCCACAATAACCTGCTTTCGTTTCTCATCAATTTTGAATATCACATATCGATGGGTCTTCTTCCTTTGAAGCTCTACGAAGGTGTCTCTGCAATCCTCAGCAACACCCATTCCAGAGGATGCATTCGACTGAAAACATTTGAAGATAAAATTCAGACGTCATTAATGATTGTTCTTAGGATTGCGACATTTAAAATTCAATGAATTATTAAAGAAAATATAAATTTTAAAAACACAATTCATTCAGCAATAAAGAAAATAGTGAATCACCCAAACAAGAGATGATGGTCCTTTACATTGACAGGCAAGAAAATCAATATATCTGAATACACTGTTTTTAGAAGAAGCATTACAAGGCCCTGGCTCATGGCAGCCAGATGAGAGAGTGGGTTATCAAGCTGGTCCAGCAGGGTACATGTTTTATAAACATATGAACACAGAAGTGACTTCTTATGACACTAGTAATCCATGAAGCAACCACAACAAACAGTTACAAAACAGATCTATCAAAGCTAAGACCATATCTTGTCTTAGAAGTGTTTTTAATTTTATGAATTTTTTAATGTGCATAATTGCCTGCTGAAGAGCTTAACAGTTTTATGACCATCATGGACCAAAGCCAACACTGCCCATACTGTATTGGTAGTTTTACAAATGCACTTTTGATTTAAAATGTAGATGTAACAGTAATACACATAAAGAAGAAAGACATGAAATAATAACTTTATTTGATTAAAAAAATAAAAAATCTGAGACAAGGCTTAAGAAGAAGCCTATACTCTATAAGTTTCATACACATCTGCAGTCAAGATAAAGTGGAAAACGATTATTAGGGACCTTAGACTAATAAAAAAACCATCTAATTCAACAGCTTCAAAATAATAAAAAATAACTTTAAAATCAGAGTCAGCTAAAAAATAAAGGAAAATGCAAAATGTGTTAAGGTTGACATATATATAGTTGAATTGCCCAATATTTATGGTGCTACAATGAATTACTATGCAGTTGATCGATTTTAAAGCTTTGTCGTGATGATATAGGATAAGCCAGATCAGATCAGTTCCATTTAAGTGATGAATCATCGCTTCAACAAGATGGCATTAATTTAATGCTAAAACAGATGGGTAACCAGAGGTGATAAACCACATTGTTTAGGAGGCAAAAAAGCATAAAGAAACTAATTGTGCATCTGAATAATGTGGTGCAAATAATGCGTATTTTCAAGCTTTAGTTTTAAAATAAAAAAATGCACCTCATAGAAGAAAATTGTACCTAAGGGTGCCAACCTACATAACAAGAAAAGAAGATTCATGAGGCTGAAACATCAAAAGTAAGCTGTAAAACAAGAAAATTCCTCAGTAGAAGGTTGCAAGAGTTTGTTGGTCAAGGAATTGGTTAAATGAACTAAGGCTCTACTGAACTCAGAGAGAAATAAAAGCATTGATAAATGAACTCCTACAGAACGAAAGGATTATCAAATTGAAAAGAAAGATGGTCAATTTAAAGAAAAAGTTAAAAGCCTTGTGGCTCAAGAAATAATTTGATATTGAAGGAGAAAAGCATAGGAAGATAAAGAGAGCATCACTAAAATGGAGGAAGAGGTAATATGAAAGAAAAGGAAGAATATTTATGGTCCTCAAAGAACAAAGGATTGACACAATTTGGATATTTTTGGGCAAGAGTGCATCTTGATTGTTAATCTCTTTCATCTAGAAGATTATCATTCATACAAGTATCATGAAGCATGAATAGCTTTGTTAAGGCATTAGCCTTCAGCTTCGAGCCTAGGTTCTAAAGTCCTCTAGTGCTTGGGCCTCGACTAGAACTTACAACATTCAACGACACAATAAGAGAAGAACCAGTGACCACATCTCCTTCTACATCAAGTGATATGTACAAGATCATAATATCCAAGATTACAAGGTGGAAACTACACAGCTGCTGTACGATATATACATCGCTCCAACGTCAATGCCAGGTAAATATGCTCAGGAAAAATTATGAACAATTAACACAAGCATTCTGAAGTCTTAGTTGTAGGAGAATGAATCCCTGATGATGCAGCTATACCGTCCAGTGATGGTCTTCACACTACTTTTCAACGATTCCAAAGCTTGGAACAGCAAGAAAACGAAAACAACAAAACGCAGGCCACAGACTTGGGCATCAAAATCGATATTTTCACATAAATGACTACACATCTGAATCTCAATTCAGAGTTGATATGAACATAAACCCCTAACGCATATAAAAAAAAGAAATTCCATGAACAACCAAAACGCCTAAAACAGTGTAGACGGAAACATAATTTCGTTGCCTTCAACACACCACAAATAGTAAACCCGATCGACCAACAACTCACTCGATCGACGGAGCAGTCAACTGAAATCTAAATAGAAAGACATCAACATCAAAAAGCGCCACAAACTGAACCGATCAAATCCAAATTCCCTGAAAACCCCAAAATTGAACAAGAAAAATAGAAAATTCCGAAAAAATTCGAAGACTGCACATCGATCGGGCCTCAAAATGAAATTACAAGAGATAAACAAATCCGATCTCCTCAATCTGCCAATAAAATACAAAAGCAAAGAGAAAATCTTGATCGAGAACAGAAAATGAAGAGAAGAAGAACTCACGTAGGATCGGAGAAAGGCCATTTGGACAGACGAGGGATCGGCTCACATGCGACTCCTTTCTCTTCCCTTTGTAGGGATTACAGAAGAGAAACTGAGGAGGTGGACAGAAAAAGAACGGAGAGGAAGCAGACGGTACACCGAAAGGGGGGAGCAAGGAAGATTCGTGTTTTTACCGACAGTGACGGGTGCGAAAGATCGCTTCTTTTTCTTCGTATACAGATCGAGACCCCACCTGATGCAACACCGAAAGCGAACATGTTAAGGTACTGATTATTCTCGACCGTCGGATGGTGGGCCGACGGTAAACCGATGCTGTGGCCCGCGGACTGCTCTTGCAGCTTACGTTTTGGGCACGGCCCCCGGTATGACTCCTTGGGCTCCACTGTGACTGACGATTAATGTTGAGAGTATGGGTGGGGGTCATCGATCATTTGAGGTTCCGTTGTAATAAGATTTATATACCTACAAAACTACATATATTTGTGGTTTAGTAATATCTAGGAATTACTATTGATCCGGTCAAATCTCGGTTGACTGGTTTCTCGGTCGCGCTGGTCGATATAAAAAGAGATAAAAAAATATTTTTATAAAACATATATCTAAAAAATATGAAAGATATAATTATGAAATGTTGTTTTGTTATGCATGAATTTTGATGACTAAAAGATAAAAAAAATTCAAAATTCAAATAGGTTGACTGAGAAAGAAAATAAGAAAAATTCGAATGGGTGCCAATTAGTCTGTCTAGCTGATAAAGATCTTTCTGCATTCATGAACTTGGAAATGCTGTTGTTGCTGAAATGTGGTTTGAGGTCTACATATATCACAAACATAAAGACCAGATTTTAGGGTTTCTATAGCTGTTTGTTCGTAGCAGATTGATGAATGGGCAGAGGTGGGTATTCGCACAACTCTTCAGGGCTGCTGTAGTCGGTGATGTAGTTCTTCGATGTGGGAGTGATCATCATTGTATTTAATTAGATAAGATATATTATTGATATGATTAGATTCTAATTATGATTATTGATCACTAGAAAATAAGTTTATGTTATAATAGAATTACTTAGGGGATGTCCTTTGATGGGAGGAATTCTCCTAGTAATTTATCCTAGACCCTCTGCTCTCGCCTATAAATAAACAGAATATCTAGTGGCTAAATAAGACACATCTCATCTCAATTGAGAGATTAAAGTTTTTCACTCAATCTCCCTAATCCATCAATCTAAGTGGTCCTATGAAAAGATAGGAAGAGAGGAAATGGAATGTCTAGTTCTCTTTGCAGATTGATATCTCAAATCCAACGATGGTGCGCTTGTAGATCAAATAATGTTTATTCTTCTGAACAACAACAAAGGTAGGCATCGTAATATTGTTAGATCTAATTTTATTTGATTTCAATCCTGGCATAAGAGTTTTTTCGTATTACAGATAGCATGATTATATATTTTATGCTAACAATTGGTAAGAGAGCCTATTTTCTTGAGATCAAATATATTAAATATGTTATTTTTGTTTACGATGCATGAATGATCCATATTTTCTAATGATCGCAGAACAGCAATGGTCGTCGACGACCTTGCTACATATAGCTAGCGAATCTGCTAGCGGTAGAGGCTGCACTGGGCAGCATGCGCGTCGCAGCGCAATAGGCGGCACACGCATGTGGGCATCACCGCGCACATGCGACGACCGCATGCGGGCATAGCTCGCGTCCATGCAACGACTGCACGAAGGCATACAACACCGATGGTGATCGTGCGTGGGTAGGTCGTGCCCAAGCGGTGGTCGCGCGCTGGCAATAACCGTGACTAGCCGTGCATAGGCGATGGCAGCCACGCAGCAACAGCCACATGCATGGGTAAGAACCGCCATAGTGGCCGCGCATGGGCAAAGGCAGCCCCGCGATGGTAGCGGTCATGCGCGGGCAGGAACCGCCATAGTGGCCGCACGTGGGCAGAGGTAGCTGGCTGTGGCAACGCCACACGCACAAGCAGCGGTGACGCAAGTAGTAAGGTTTTGGCAAAAATTATAGTTTTGCCCCAAGGTTGCCCTTTAGTCAAATTATAACTTTGCCCTTTTATATTTTATTAATATCTTTTATTTTTTTTTATAGTTATACCCTTTACAAATCTTATAATTCCAGTTTATATCCTATCAAATATTTATAGTTTTACCCTTATGAAATTGAGAATTTTTAATTTATATTATCAATTATAAAATTAATAAATATAATTTATTATAATTATGATTGAATTTAATCATGATTATATTTTGATTATTTGATTAGATTTAATTTTAATTAAAAAACTATAAATTATGGTTTACTTTTTTAGTTTTATCATATGACTTATTAATTATATTTTAACATGTGGTAAATAAAATCCAATTATTGTTCTTGGATATTCATTTAGTTATTCACATGTATATATTTGAAATTATGAAATAATGTTTATCTTTCACATGAAACCATGATTTATATATTATCATGATTATCATATGAGTTATTTCTTTTAGGAAAAGAGTCAGTACTAAGAGGGGGGGTGAACTAGCGCAGTGATAAAATACGTTGGTTTCGAAAAATTCTTTCGTACGATAAAAATCGATTTCGAAAACTTAACTTAAAACACGTGTTCGTAAATGTATTGAAGGTAGTAAGCAAGTAAAATAGTTTGCAGTAAAGTAAATGACAACAATAGAAATGCAAACCAGAGAACACGCCAATTTTATAGTGGTTCGATCGTTGTGACCTACATCCACTCCGTCGATTCCTCTTCCGTCGAGGCCATCGGCATCCACTATCGATCTTCCTTTAATAAGCGAAGATCAACCTCCTTCTTACACTCCTCTTCTCCTTTTACCGGGTTTAGGAGACAACCCTTACAAGCACACACACTCCTCTCTAAACAGAATTCTAACACTTAGACTAGAGAAGGATTCTCACAAGAGATTTCTACAACATTTTTCCCTTTTTAAATTCTCTGTGCTTGTGTGTGTTAACCAGAGATGAGAGGGGTATTTATAGGCCACCGGTATCCACTATCGATCTTTCTTCAATAGGCGAAGACCAACCACCTTTTATAACTCGATTCTCCTTTTACCGGGTTTAGTAGATAACCCTTACATCCCCCACTCACTCCTCTCTCAAACTATTCTAACACTTAGAACTTTTGAGAGGAGTCAACATAAGATTGCAGCAGCGTTTCTTTTTATTTTTACTCTGAAGTATTATGTATATTAACCAGGGATAAGAGAGGTATTTATAGGTCACAAGTTGATTCAAACTTAGAGCCTAAAAACATCTCATCTCGGGTTTCCTGAGTTCGGACGGTACCACCGCTAGTATCAGTTTGACACTAACACTGCACCGGGCGGTACCACCGCCCGACACTGGGCCATTGGGCGGTACTACCGCCTGACACCATGCCAGGGGCAATACCACTGCCCAGACTGGTGGTACCACCGCTTGACATAATCTCGAAGATTGTGCCATGATGGTGCCACTTATTATGTCACTGTTTGGTCCTTTTTATTGGGCCCAACATAGTTCTTACATGGGCCCCTAATTGGGTTGGCCCAATTCCAATCCCAATTATGTGCTAACTACGAATTCCAAGATATTTCCTAAGCTAAACAAGTCCGTAAGTCTAGTTTCTTCCGGCAAGCTTCTAACGATCTTCCGGCGAACTTCTGACGATCTCTCGGCAATGTTCTGGCGGACTTCCGACAAGCTCTTGGACTTCACGGCGATCTTCTTGGTGAGTTCCGACAAGCTTCTTTGGCAAGCTCCTAGACTTCTCGGTTGGTTCCGGCAGAACTTCCGACAAACATCTGGACTTCCGACGAACTCTCGAACTCTCAACGAAATCATGTTCTTGACTCCGGGACTTCATTTTGCTTTATGCCTTGCTATCATAGTTAATCCTGCACATGTAAAAACACACTTTGATCTAGATAATTATTACTAAGCTTGAATCATGTTGTCCAGCATGTCATTAGTCCATCGATGCTTCGTCCGATTCTTCGGCACATCGTCCTCTCTTGCGTCCTATTGCCCAATCAGCTAGTTGACTCCGTAACTCTCATATCTTTGGCGCAATATCTGCTTTTCTTAGCCCGATGCTCGAATCCATGGCCCGAAGGCTTCTGTCGATACGTTGACCAATCCTCCGGCTCGACATCCAATCTTCTGACATGTTCCACCAGCCCAACATGATTCTTCCTACTTTGATTGTCTCATCTTGATTGAAGCATCCTACGTCACTCAAAACATAGATCAAATAATAAACACTTATCAATTGGTTTCATCATCAAAATCTGAGATTCAACAATCTCCCCCTTTTTGATGATGATAACCAATTGATGACGGAGTTAACCTTAACTCCCCCTATCAATATGCCATATTGATAGAACCTTGAATTCAAGCTGAATTCAAGTCATTGCAAATTTCATCATGAATATTTGCAACACGTCATCATGCATAACATGATCATACTTCTCCCCCTTTGTCATCAACAAAAAGGAGAAGTGTAACTTTCATTTGTTTGAGATACAAGTTCAATACATTGCATCATAAATCTCCAGTTTTATCATCATGTAAGCTAGCAAAAATTTTACAAAATTTTAGAATATGCAAGCTAGCTATTTTTGCTTCCTTTTGCAATGTGCAAGTTGCAAGTTTTGCTTTAGCACTTTTGCTTGATGTTGCAAGATAGCATTTCTTGATTTTGAGATGAGAAAACTAATAAGTTTTGCCTCTCTTTGTGATATATATGTTTGTAATTTTTGCTTCTCTTTAGATGTGCAAGCAAACTAGCAAGTTTTTTTTCTCCTTATAATTTGTGAGCTAGCAAATTTTACACACATGAAAGTTGGCAAGATTTATGCATATTTTGAGATGAGCAATCTTCTTGCTTCTTCTTGACTTGTGTAAGCTAGTTAGCAAGTTAGCTATCTCCCCTTTTGTCATTATAAAAAAGAAGGAAAGAATACAATTTTGTATCTCTTTTTCTCTTTACAATAATTTTCAAATCATGACAAAGATAAATAGCAAAGATGAAAAATCAATTCATGAATATCAAAACAATTTTTTATCATGAATATTTCATCGTTGCATACATCATTATCATAAGTTGAAGTATTACATGCATAATACCAAATCATCATGTATATAAAATATAAAATCATCATTACATGCATGATTCCAAATCATCATTCTAGAGTATCATTTCAGAAAATGATAAAGATTGATTTTGACATCATTAAAAAAAAATCATAGTGTTGCATGCATTTTTATCTATGGGAAAAATCATAGTGCTGCATGCATTTTTATCTAAGGGAAAAGTCATAGTGTTGCATGCATCATCCCAAATCATTTCAAGGCATACAAGCCATAAATACAAAGAAATCATGTCATGAAAGATAATACCACTTGAATACTAAAATACATGATTCATATAGTAAATCTCATCTTTAAATAAAAAACCAAAAATAAAAATCATAGGTGTACAAAGAAGAGATCTTGAAAAAAAAAAAATCTCAAGTAATAAATCCAAGAACTCGCAAGAAAAATCAAGATTCATTTAGAAAATCTCCTCTTAAAAAGATAACAAGTAGAATCATAGGAGAACAATTAATAAAAAATCTTGATTCATAATAAATGAATCAAGTTATAATCAATTCATGAATACTGAAAGAACATTCATGATTCATTTGGATAATTTTTCTCTTTTGTAAATGACAAAAAGAAGCATAGAAGATATAAGATTTTGATTCATAAATCTCAAGAATATGTGAAAGATTTGGATAAAAAGTCATTCAAATTTAACTCATCAAAATCATTTTCATGGTCTATGAGATTCATAAAAATAGGTTCATTAGTCTCTTCTTTTTGAAAAGTTGATAAAGTAAAGAAATTTTTCAAGGAGAAAGCTTTCCTCTTTTAAGTTTGTTTCATACAAGCATGCCTTTGTCTTTTTTATGCCAAATCAAAATATATATCATCTTTTAAAATGAATGTACAAGATTTATCATAAAAATCATCAAGATCAATAAATCACAAAAATCATCATGTATAACTTTTAAAATCTCATGCATAAAATCATCATGGTATCAAAACATTTAATATTTTATTACATCATTATGAATCATTAAATATAAAATTGTCAACACTTACACTATTTCATATGAGCATCACTTTTTCATTTATGCCAAATCAAAACATGCATCATTTTTAAAACATAAAAAGTAACTTTCATTACGGTACAAACCGGTAAGCCATAAATCATAAAAATCATTAAGCATAATTTTGAAATATAAACTTATTAAGCATGATCATTATGCATCATTACTTTAAGCATGATATTATTAATCATTGAGCATCTTTAATCAAAATCGAGAAACAATACGGAAATCAACATGATACACATTATTGCTTCTTAAAAATATACATAGGATTATCATTAGATTTAAATTTAATATTTTATTGCTTTATCATAAAACATGTAATTTTCATTATCATTTTCAAAATTATTGGCATGATCATAATTTTTTATTTTTATTTTTAAACATGTAATTTTCAAGAAAAATGATTATTCTAAACTAAATTAAAAGTAACTCATGAAAAGCATCATGTAATTTTGAAATAAATTAAAGATATTTTAATTACCTCATCGTCGAAAGTCATTAAGGCATAGTTTGCCACCTTGCCTTTGTTGATTTTCTCATCTTCGGATGAGCTTGATTCGTCTAAGATTGCTTCCTTCTTCTTACGTTCATAGTTATGCAGTTATGTTCTTTTTGTTCTTTAATTTTTATTTCATTAACTTTTTAAATTTCATTAGTAGTTCAAGTTCACCATCACTTGAGCTTATGCTTGAGTGGTCTTCATGTATTCTAAGTCCGAAATTCTTCCTGTTCTTTGGAAGGTGGTTCTCAAGTTCTTCACGTGTATTGCACGTCATTTCATAGGTCATTAGAGACCTGATAAGTTCTTTGATCAAAAAGGTATTCATATTTTTTGATTCTTGAATAGTTGTTATTTTCGAATCCCAAGTTTTAGAAAGTGAATGTAAAACTTTATTCATAAGTTCAAGATTCGAAAAACATTTGCCAAGAGCTTTTAAACTATTGACGACATCCATAAAATGGGTGTACATATCAACAATAGTTTCGCTCGACTTTATTTGAAATAGCTTGAAATCATGCATTAAAAAATTAATCTTTGAATCTTTTACTCTATTAGTGCCTTCGTGTGTGATTTTGAGAGTGTGCCATATGTCAAAAGCCATTCCGCACATAGAAATTAGATTAAACTCATTTTTATCTAAAGCGCAAAATAGAGCATTCATAGCTCTAGCATTTAAGGAAAAAGTCTTCTTCTCTAAATCATTCTAATGGTTCATTGGAAGAGAAGACCTTTCAAAACCGTTTTCGATAATATTCCATAAATTTAAATCCAATGAAAGCAAGAAAACTCTCATTCGAGTTTTCCAATAAGTGTAGTCCGTCCCATTGAATAAAGGAGGACGAATGAGAGAGTGATCCTCTTGAAAGCCAAAAAGAGCCATTTTTCGTTGGGTGTTAAACCAAATAAGAAAATGAGGCTCTGATACCAATTGTTAGGAAAAGAGCCAGCACTAAGAGGGGGGGTGAATTAGTGCAGCGGTAAAATACATCAGTTTTGGAAAATTCTTTCATACAATAAAAACCGATTTCGGAAACTTAAATTGAAACACATGTTCGTAAATGTATTGAAGGTAGTAAGCAAGTAAATGGTTTGTAGTAAAGTAAATGACAACAATAGAAATGCAAACCAGAGGACACGCCAATTTTCTAGTGGTTCGGTCGTCGTGACCTACATCCACTCTGCCGATTCCTCTTCCAACGAGGCCACCAGCATCCACTATTGGTCTTCCTTCAATAGGTGAAGACTAACCACCTTTTACAACTCGATTCTCCTTTTACCGGGTTTAGGAGATAACTCTTACATCCCCCACTTACTCCTCTCTCAAACTATTCTAATACTTAGAACTTTTGAGAGGAGTTCATACAAGATTGCAATAGTGTTTCTTTCTATTTTTACTCTCAAGTCTTGTGTATATTAACTAGGGATGAGAGGGGTATTTATAGGCCTCAAGTTGATTCAAACTTGGAGCCTAAAAATATTTTATTTCAGGTTTCTTAGATTCGGGCGGTACCACCACCTGTGTCAGTTTGACACTAACACTGCACTAGGCGGTACCATCGCTTGACATAGTCTCGAAGACTGTGCCATGATGGTGCCACTTCTTGGGTCACTATTTGGGTCTTTTTATTGGGCCCAACACAATTCTTACATGGGCCCAATTGGCCCATAATTGGGTTGGCCCAATTTCAATCCCAATTATGTGCTAACTACGAATTCTAAGACATTTCCTAAGCTAAACAAGCCTGTAAGTCTAGTTTCTTCCGGTGAGCTTCCGGCGATCTTCCGACAAACTTCCGATGATCTCTCGGCAATGTTCCAGTGGACTCCCGGCATGCTCTTGGACTTCACGACGATCTTCTTGGCGAGTTCCGACAAGCTTCTTTGGCAAGCTCCTGGACTTCTCGATTGGTTCTGGTAGAACTTCCGACGAACTCTCGAACTCCCAATGAAATCGCGTTCTTGACTCCAGGACTTCATTTTGCTTTATGCTTTACTATTATAGTTAATCCTGCATATGTAAAAACACACTTTGATCTAGACAATTATTGCTAAGCTTGAATCATATTATCCAACATGTCATTGGTCCATCGACGCTTCGTCCGATTCTTCGGTGCATCGTCCTCTCTTGCGGCCTATTGCCCAATCGGCCAGTTGACCCTATAACTCCGATATCCTTGGCGCAATATCCGCTCTTCTTGGACCGATGCCCGGATTCATAGCCCGAAGCCTTCTATCGATACGCCGACCGATCATCCAGCTCGACGTCCAATCTTCTGACATGTTCCACCGGCCCAACATGATTCTTCCTGCTTTAATTGTCTCATCCTGATTGAAGCATCCTACGTCACTCAAAACATAGATCAAATAATAAATGCTTATCAATTGGTTTCATCATTAAAATTCGAGATTCAATATAATATGTTAGGATCAAAAGCGGCACTAAGAGGGGGGCTGAATTAGTGCAGTGGAAAACTTTCTGATTTCGAAAGTCTTTGTTTCGATTAAAACCAATTCCGATGAAAATGGTTTTGATTCTATCAATTTCGAAGAGAATTTGGACTTGAAAGCTTTTTGTAAAAGTGTAAGAGAAGATTAAGGAGATTTATAGAAATGTAAATTACACAAATGAAAAGTGTTAGTTTCATAAAATCTTTGTACGATTAAAACCAATCTTGAAAGGTGTTTCCTTGAAAGTGTATGTGAGACATAGGCATAGTAAAAGCACAGTAAGGAGGAGAGGCAGTTTGCTATAAAAGTAAATCACTCAAAGTAAATGCAAACTGAGTTTTAGAGTAGTTCGATTAATATGACCTATATCCACTTTCGGATTCCTCCTCCGACGAGATCACCGGCATCTACTAAAGACCTTCCTTTAATAGGCGAAATCCAACCACCTCTTTACAGCGCTTCTCCTTTTCTCGGGTTTAGGAGAGAACCTTTACAAGTTTTATACCTCTCTTGAATGATTTCAAAACTTAGGAAGGGAGGAGGAGAACTCTAGCACTTTGTTTACAACACTTTTACACCCCAATTACTCAAGATTATCTTAATACTTTCATGCCCTTTTATGTAGAAAATGGTGGGGTTTTTATAGGCTCCAATGGATTTAAAATTGGAGCCTAAAAGTGTCCCATCCCCAGATTTTGGGGTACTGGTGGTACCACCGCCCAAACCACCTAGCACTGGGTGGTACCACCACCCATACCACCTGGGAGACCGAGTCTCCCAGGCGATGCCACCGCCGGCTAGGCTTTCAAGTGTTGAACGGGCTACTCAATCCGACCCATTTCAACCCTGTTAAGGGTCTAATTGGCCCCTAATTAAGTTAGTGGGATTACCTCCCAATTCTAACTTAAACTATGTGCTAACTACAATAACTAAAACATAATCATAGCACTTCTTATTCTGGTGTTTCAATTGCTCTTCCGACAAGCTTCCGACGAACTTCCGGCGAACATCCGACGAACTCTTTGTACTGTTCCGGTGGACTCCTGGCAACCTCATGGACTTTACGATGATCTTCTTGGTGAGTTCTGACAAGCTTCTTTGGCAAGCTTCTAGACTTCTCGGTTGGTTCTGGCAGAACTTTCGACGAACGTCCAAACTTCTAATGAACTCTTGAACTCCCAACAAGATCTTGATCGTGACTCCGGCACAATACTTGCTTTATGTTTTACTGCTATCGTAGTTAATCCTGCACACTTTTCTCAATATATAGATTAGATCAAATGATACACAATTGACTTCATCATCAAAATTTGAGATTTAACAATCTCCCCCTTTTTGATGACGACAATCAATTGATGACAGAGTTAACATTAACTGCCCCTATCTATATGTCATACTTGAGAAAAGATATTTTTAAATTCAAGTATCAACCCGATAAGTTAAGTTCACTAAACTTATCAACATGCACATCATGATTCCTATCATGATCTAATATTCTCAAAATGATGTAAGGCATGACATCCATTTTGAAGTTTTGATATTTCAAATATGAAGGATGACAAAGATAGCTATTTACCATTCTATAGCAAGATATCAATTTCAAAATAGCAAGTTAAGTTTTGGATATCTTATCATAATGAAAAAAATTTATCAAGCAAATATTTCAAGTATATATGATGAAATATATTGCATTCATTTGCCATCAATTTACCATATTTTGGTATTATTTCTCCCCCTTTGTCATCAACAAAAAGGAGAACAATTCAACAATGCAAGTATGGTAAAA
Source organism: Musa acuminata AAA Group (assembly GCF_036884655.1). NCBI lineage: Eukaryota > Viridiplantae > Streptophyta > Magnoliopsida > Zingiberales > Musaceae > Musa > Musa acuminata. Next base: position 16,510,554 of record NC_088344.1, on the reverse strand, counting down.
TAATTCAAACAAGTTTCACAATCAAAAGTTCTCACCGTTAAATGTTATCAACATTAAAGCGAGATTCCATCTACTTTTCCCTTTTGTTATCAAAACTTTGTATGAAGAAGGAAAGTAAAGAGGGAATCCATCAAGAACCATATTTATGAAATGACTTGAAAAATTTTTCGTTAAAACATGCTTTAATTATAGAAAAGATATTCATGAAAAGGATCATACACAATCAAATCCCCATTTTTGCAAGTGATGATCAAAGAAGAGTGTCATATGAAAAAGAAATTCATTAGTCAAATCTATTTCTCATTAAAAATTCACAAGAGATAAACCCATGAGAGATGCATTTGTCAATATGTTCAATGGGTGAATGGACTAAGTGTATCAAACATCATTACATGATGGAGCAAGGGTATCAAATAAACATAATAAATTCATGAAAGCTCCATACATGAAGTACATAAAGATAGTCCGAAAAAAAAATATATAACAACTCATACATTCAGACATTTTAACATGCCTATTTCTCTTCTAATGAAATCAAATTGTTCTTCACTTAAAGATTTTATATAGATGTCAACTAATTAATTTTTCGTATCAATAAACTCTAAGATTACATCATGATTATTGATATGATCTCATATAAAGTGATGTCTAATATCAATATGTTTAGTTCTAGAATGTTGAATGAAATTTTTTGTTAAACATATTGTACTTGTGTTATCACATTTTATGGGAATGTTTTTAAGATGAATCTTATAATCCTCTAAAGTGTTTTTCATCCACACAACTTGTGCATAATATGTACTAGCTGCAATGTACTTAGCTTCGATTGTAGATAGTGCAACCGAGTTTTATTTTTTGGAAGACCAAGAAACAAGTGCGTGTCCTAAAAATTGACATATTCCGGATATACTTTTTCTATCCAATCTACATCTAGTAAAATCTACATTAGCTTAAGTAATTAGTTCAAAGTTTTTGGATTTGGAGTACTATAATCCTAGATTTGTGGCTAAATGGTCATTTGGTCTAGGAACAAGCTTCTACACCCAATTTCTCTCAAATTGATTCAAATCTTCTTACATTGCGATAGCCCATGAATCATCTTTCAAGGTTTCATCAATGCATTTTGGTTCAATTTGGGAGAGAAAAGTGACATTGACACAAAAATTCTTAAGAGAAGAACGAGTTTGAACCCCTTTTGATTTGTCTCCTATGATTAGCTCCTTAGGATGAGCATCTACATACTTCCAATCCTTAGGTAAGGATATTTCGGAAGAAGATACATCCAAATTGCTAGATGGAGAAAGGGTTTCATTTAAATTCAAAGCATCAAAATTAACATCATCATCAAAATCATTTTTTTTAACTTTGAAAACTTCATTAAAAATAATATGAATAGATTCTTCTATAATCAAAGTTCTTTTGTTAAAGATACGAAATGCTTTAGAAGCTAAAGAATAGCCAAGAAAAATCCCTTCATCGGATTTTACATTAAATTTTCCTAATGCATCTTTTTCATTCAAGATAAAACACTTATACCCAAAAACTTTAAAATATAAAACATTGGGTTTTTTGTTGTTCCACAACTTATAAGGGATTTTGGCGAGTAATGGTCTTACTAGAATTCTATTCATGACATAGTATGCCGTATTTACAGCTTTGGCCCAAAAATATTTGGATAGGCTATGTTCGTTAACATGGTTCTAGTCATTTCTTATAAGTTTCTATTCTTTCTTTCTACTACTCCATTTTGTTGAGGATTTCTTGGAGTAGAGAAGTTGTGGTTGTATCCATTAGATTCATAAAATTCTTAGAAATCATGATTTTGAAATTCACCACCGTGATCACTTCGAATTGACGAAATCATAAAATCATTTTCATTTTAAACAAGTTTACAAAACTTAGAGAAATACCTAAAGCATTCACTTTTGTGTGCCAAAAAATAAGTCCATGTGTATCTACTATAATCATCCATGATGACAAATGCATATTTGCTACCTCCTAGGCTTGATATAGAAATTAGTCCGAACAAGTCCATATGGATCAATTGTAAAGGTCTAGAGGTGCTTATTTGGTTCTTAGGTTTGAAGCTACCTTTTATTTGTTTTCCTAGTTGACATGCATCACACACATTATCTTTGACGAACTTGATATAAAGAATTCCTCTTATAAGTTCTTTAGAAGAAATTTGAGAGATTAGTTTCATGCTAGCATGACCTAATCTCCTATGCCAAAGCCAAGCATCGTCATTCAAAATCGAAAAACATATTTCATTGTATAGATCATTAATGTTGATAATGTATACATTATTTTATTTTAAGACAATCATAGATGTGTTTTTGTGTGATTTTTCAATAATGCAAGCATTGGATTCAAATCTAATAATGTATCCTTTATCACACAATTGACTAATACTTAAGATATTATGCTTTAAGCCATCAACTAACAACATATCTTCAATAAAAAGTGTTAGATGTGTTACCTATAGTTCCTTTGCCATTGATTTTACCCTTGTTGTTATCTCCAAAGGTGACATATCCTTCGTCTAGGCTAGTGAGTTTAGAGAATTGAGATGGATCTCCAATCATATACCTTGAGCATCCACTATCAAGGTACCATTTCTTGCTCCTAGCTTGTGATGGTATATGTTTCTACAAAAAAGGATGATCTTTAGGTACTCATTTGACCTTGGGTGCCTCAAAAATCGATCGCTTATCTTTTCATTTTGCATAGAGTTCTTTATGGTTCCTTTAGGAACCCAAATCAATTTGTGTGAACTACACTTCTTAAATGGACAATGATAAGCTACATGTCCAAGTTTGCATCTAATGTTGCATTTCTTTTGGGGTGAAATATACAAGATAGGGCTTTTAACAAAGGTGGTTGGATTTTGGTGAGAGCTACTCACAAATCCGATTCTACTTCTTTTATGAACGTGACCCTTATTGGCAAGGATCATGTTCAACGACTTGCTACCAACCTCAAATTTTTATAAGGTTTCTTTGAGTAGCAAGTTTTCCTTTCTAAGTGTTTCTACTTCATGACATTTTGTACATAGAGCCAAACTATCATTGTGCTTAACTTTTAATCTATCGAAATCACTAATAAGAGAAGCATGCTCTTTTTTCAACAATTTATATTTTTTACTAATTAATTTACATTCATCAAATAAATCATAAAAAGTATTTAATAGTTCATCAAATGATAAATTTGCATCAATTGAACTTGTTACCTCATCTCCAATGCCCATAGTGTATAGTGAGCATCTTGCTCGGTGTTGGTTGGCTCATTTTCTTTGGATACACTTGAGTTATCCCATGTTTCTTTAAGAGCCTTCTTCTTTGGTTGCATCCTCTTTGCTTGCGGACATTCACTCTTGAAGTGTCCTGGCTTCTTGTATTCATAACATATCACTTGTTCTTTCTTAGGTTCAAATTTATTTTTAGTATCATTTTTAAATTTATTTCTTTTTATGAATCTTTTGAACTTCTTTGTTAAAAGTGCCATGCCATCATCAATGTCCTCATAACTTGAGTTTTCTTTCAAGTGGTCTTCTTGTGTTCTCAGTGCCATATCCTTCATGTTCTTTCGAAGGGTGTCCTTAAGCTCTTCATAAGCTTTACATGTCATTTCATAGGTCATTAGTGACTTAATTAATTCTTCAAGAGGAAAATTATTTAAATCTTTGGTCTCTTGAATGACCGTGACTTTAGGATCCCAACTCTTTGGAAGGGATCTTAAAACTTTATTAACGAGTTCAAAATCCGAGAAACCTTTACCAAGTCCTTTTAGACCATTGACGACATTCGTAAATCGGGTGTATATGTCTCCAATGGTCTCACTCGGTTTCATTCGAAATAATTCATAAGTGTGCACTAGAAGATTAATTTTCGACTCCTTCACTCTACTAGTGCCTTCATGAGTCACTTCGAGTGTGTACTAAATATCAAAAGCCGTTTTACAAATTGATACTCGATTAAACTCGTTTTTATCTAATGCACAAAATAAGGCATTCATAGCCTCTGCGTTTAAAGTGAAAGTCTTCTTCTCCAACTCATTCCAATCGTTCATTGGAAGAGAAGACTTTTGAAAGTCATTTTCTACAATATTCCATAATTTGAAATCCATTAAAATTAGGAAGATCCTTATTCTAGGCTTCTAATATGTGTAATCCATCCCATTAAACATGGATGGACATGTAATTGAATGGCCCTCTAGGTTACCGGCAAATGCCATCTCTCTTGGGTTTAAAACCAATTGAGAGTGAACCTTGCTCTGATACCAATTGTTAGGATCAAGAGCGGTACTACGACAGGGGGTGAATTAGTACAGCGGAAAACTTTCGTAATTTCAAAAAATTATTCGTTTTGTTTAAAATCGATTCCGACAAAAATGGTTTCGATTCAATTTGTTTTGGAGAGATGTTGAACTTGAAAGCTTTCGTAAAAGTACAAGAGAGGATTATGGAGATTTGTAGTAATATAAATTACACAAATGAAAAACATCAGTTTCATAAAATCTTCGTACGATTAAAATCGATCTCGGAAGGTGATTATTTGAAAGCGTATATGAGACGTAGGTGTAGTAAAAGCACAATAAGGAGGAGAGGCAGTTTGCTATAAAAGTAAATTGCTCAAAGTAAATGCAAATCGAGTTTTAGAGTAGTTTGTTCAATGTGACCTACATCCACTTTCGGATTCCTCCTCCGACGAGGTCACCGGCATCCACTAAAGGCCTTTCTTCAATAGGTGAAGACCAACCACCTTTTACAGCGATTTCTCCTTTTCACGTGTTTAGGAGAGAACCCTTACAAGTCTCACACCTCTCTTGGATGAACTCAAAACTTAGAAAGGGAGGAGAAGAACTCTAGCACTTGTTTACAACAATTTTACACCCCAATAACTCAAGATTATCTTAATACTTTTTGTGCCTTTTCATGCAGAAAAGGGTGGGGTTTTTATAGGCCCCAATAGCTTCAAAATTATAGCTAAAAAGTGTCTCATCTTGGATATTCGGGGTACTGACGGTACCACTGCCATTACTGAGTGGTACCATCACTTAACACTTGACACTATGTCACGGCCTTAGCTGGAATTGCCTAAGGCGTGAGGTACCCTTGCGGCCGAAGACGCGAACTTAGCTTGCGTTGCCTAAGTTGCGAGTCACCCTTGCGGCAAAGACGTGAACTTAGCTTGCGTTGCCTAAGTCACGCTTCGCCCTTGCGATATTGCTCCTCAAGGATTAACCCACTTGTAACCTCTCGTAGGTCCCGAAGGACCTATAAAAGAGAAAGTTGATTAGTTCGAAAGAACGAGCAACGGACAAGTCTTGAAGTCTCGCAAAAAGAAGAAGCTTTACAAGCAATTCAGCGAGCACCTTGCGTGCACAAGAGAAAAGAGGGAGAGGGGGAAAACAAGGCTTTATAAGGTTGAACGAACAGCTGCAAGCCCACAAACAATTGCTCACCTAGTCCCGGGCACGACAATAAGTTCCTGTAAAGGCCACGTACGAACTTGCGAAAGAGAGTTCAACGCCCGGTATATAACCGAAGCCCCATCCAGCCCTGTGCCACCCGGGGGGTTCAAAGGGGCTGAGATGGCTGACGTTTTGGTGAGCGAAGGCAGATTGCAGAAATTAGCCCGCGGCACGCGAAAATGGATCTGTTTTAGGCTGTTTTGCTCGGTTCGGTGAGTGATCGCTTTGTAACACTGCAGCTTGTTCGAACTTACATTTTTACAAGCAAAATGGCCCAAAACTAAGACAAAATAGACTGCCAAGCAGCTATACAAGTAGGTGTGAGCGACGAATGTTTCGTTGAATGGAGTTGTTGTGGGAGCGTGACGACCGTTCGTGACATTCTCCCCCACTTAAACTGCCGACGCCCTCGTCGAGGCTTGTTGGTAGTTGTTGATGACTTCTTCTTCATGTCGCAGGGTGTCTTCAGGCTCCCAACTGGCTTCAGTTCGGAGAAGCTTTCGCCACTTCACCAAGTACTCTGTCTGCTCAGCTCCGTTGGGTAGCTTTATCTTGCGGTCCGCTAGAATGGTTTCAACTCACTTCTCGTAGGAGGTTGTGATGGGAGGTAGTGGAGTTGGAACACTTCGGGAAGCATCTTGCTGATCCGAGTGGTAGGCTTTTAGGTTGCTGGCGTGAAGAACGTTGTGAATTTTGAACCACGCCGGCAGCTGCAACTTGTAAGAGACGTTGCCTACCCTGCTGATAATTAGGAAGGGCCCTTCATACTTGCGCACCAATCCTTTGTGGACTTTGTTCCTAAAGAATTGGAGTGATGTTGGTTAGAGCTTTACCAACACCAAATCGTCAACTTTGAACTCTTACGGTCGCCATCCCAAGTCTGCCCACTTCTTCATCCTTTTTGCCGCCTTCTCCAAGTAAGCCCGCGCAATATCTGCATTTCGATGCCATTCCTTTGCAAAATGATAGGCTGATGGACTACTCCCAGTATACCCAATTGCCATAGTGTGTGGAGTCGATGGTTGTTGTCCTGTAATGATCTCGAAGGGGCTCTTGTTGGATGTAGAGCTCCGCTGCAAGTTGTAAGAGAATTGGGCAATGTCCAACAGCTTCACCCAATCTCATTGATTAGCACTCACGTAGTGCCAGAGATATTGCTCCAGGAGCGAGTTTATCCTTTCAGTCTGGCCATTCGTCTGGGGGTGGAGGCTTGTAGAGAAGTATAACTTTGACCCCAATAATTTGAATAGCTCGATCCAGAATCGTCCCAGGAACCGAGCGTCTCGATCACTAATGATATTGTGCGGGACTCCCCAATACTTCACCACATCCTTCATCATCAGCTTGGCCACCTCCTCTACTGAACAGTGTAGGGGAGTAGCAGTGAAAGTTGCATGCTTTAAAAACCGATCGACCACCATGAGTATCGATCCGAGTCCCCCTACAAGTGGCAAGCTTGATATGAAATCCAAGGAAATGCTCTCCCACGGCCTTTCTGGTACGGGCAACGACTCCAAAAGTCCCACCGGCTTCCGCTGCTCCACCTTGTCTTGTTGGCAAGTAAGGCATGTTCGAACATATTCCTCCACATTAGTCCCCATCTTCGGCCAGTAGAAGGCCCTCTCCACGAGAACCAACGTTCTATGAATGCTTGGGTGTCCAGCCCAAAGGGAATCGTGACACTCTTTTAAGAGCTCATGCCTTAAATTATCCACTCGGGGAACATAAACCCTATTCTCTTTTGTGTAAACAAGTCCATCCTAGACCTAAAATCGTCGTGCCTTGCCTTCTTTGATGAGCTGCATCAGGATAACTGCCTGGGGATCACTATACAGTCCATCCCTGATTCGGAAAAGGAAGTTGGAGTGCAACTGACTTGCTTGGCCTCTGCCCTCCAGTTATACGGCATTCACGCACTCCACTTTCTGACTCAGCGCATCGGCCACGACATTCGCCTTCCCAGGCTTGTACTCCATTGCTATATCAAATTCAGCTAGGAAGTCCTACCATCGTGCCTGCTTTGGGGGAGCTTCTTCTGAGTTTGGAAATAGCTCAGGGCGATGTTGTCCGTCCTCAGCACAAATCGCGACCCGAGGAGGTAGTGTCGCCAAACTCGTAGATAGCAGATCACTACTGTCATCTCCTTCTCATGCACTGGATACCGTCAATCGGTCTCGTTGAGTTTGCGGCTCTCGTAGGCCACCGGATGACCCTCCTGCATGAGTACTCCCACGATAGCGAAGTTCGAAGCGTTTGTATGGACTTCAAAGGGCTCTCCATAGTCCGGCAATTTGAGCATCGGTTCTTCCAGAGCAGTAGCCTTCAGATCTTGGAATGCTATTTCACATTTGTTAGACCACTTCCAAGGCTGCTCCTTCTTCAGCAACTCCGTCAGTGGGGTTGCACATTTTGAATATCCCGCTATGAAGCGTCGATAATAATTGACGAAACCAAGGAAGGATCTCAACTCTGGCACCTTCTTTGGAGTTCGCCATTCCGCAACCACTTGCACCTTCGACGTATCCATCCGAATGGAGCCGTCCCCAATTCGATGTCCCAAGAATAATATCTCAGTTTGAGTAAAGTAGCATTTCTACCTTTTCACGAATAAAGTGTTCTCCCTGAGAACCTTGAAAATCGTCCGAAGGTGCTTGACGTGCTCCTCGAGCGTTTAACTGTAGACGACGATATCGTCCAGGTAGACGACCATGAACTTATCCAAATACTCATTGAATAGCTGGTTCATGAGAGTACAGAATGTGGCCGGAGCATTGGTTAAGCCGAAAGGCATCACCAAGAACTCAAACGCTCCATACCTGGTCACATAAGTAGTCTTCGCTTCGTCACCTTCAGCAATGCGCACCTGCCAATACCCCGACCGAAGGTCGAGTTTTGAGAAATACTTAGCTTTGCCCAATTGGTCGAACAAGTCCGCAATGAGCAGGATGGGATACTTGTTCTTCACTGTCACTTTGTTGAGGGCTCGGTAGTCGACGCATAATCGGAGGCTCCCATCTTGCTTCTTCTGGAAGAGAACTGGAGCTCCGAAAGGTGCTTTAGAGCTACGGATGAGACCACCGCTTAGCAGTTCACCTAACTGCTTCCTGAGTTCTACCAACTCTGGCGGGGGCATGCGGTAGGGTGGTCTTGCTGGAGGCTGTTAGGATCGAGAGCACTAAGAGGGGGGGGGTGAATTAGTGCAGCGGAAATCTTACAGCGATTAAAAACCAAAAGCTGCGTTCGTTCAATAAAAAAAAAACTATTATGATGCAAAAGCTAATTCTCAGTTTGTATCTAAGTGCAGTTTGCGTCTAAGCGCAGATTGCGTCTAAGCGCAGTTTGCGTCTAAACACAGTTTGCGTCTAAGCGCAGTTTGCGTCTAAACACAGTTTGCGTCTAAGCGCAGTTTTACGTCTAAGCGCAGTTTACGTCTAAACTCAGATTTACGTCTAAACGCAGTTTTACGTCTAAACTCAGATTTACGTCTAAACGCTGTTTTACGTCTAGACGCAGATTTACGTCTAAACTTTGAAACTCGTTTGTATACTCGCAGAAAGCAGTATGCAGTTGAAATCAAGACGTAAACGTGAACTGAGAACTGATGATTGTGAGAGGAAAGCCGATTTACGTCTAAATGCAGTTTTACGTCTAAATGTTGAAACTCGTTCGTAAAATTGTAGAGGACAGTTTGCAGTTATCAATAGGATCAAAATGTAAGTGTAAACTGCAAAGAAACTCTTTCGTAAAAGCACCGAAGACAGTTCTGCAGAATCAAACGTAAACGTAAACTGTAATGTACGAAAATACGAATTTACGTCTGAATGCAGATTCGGAAGAACAGCACTTAGAACTTGTTCGTGAAAGCGCAGAGAGCAGTAGTAATGGAGGAGGTTTGCAGTAATGATAAAGTGCTCAAAAATAAACGCAAACCAGAGATTTAGAGTGGTTCGGTCAGCCTTGACCTACTCCACTTTTGGCTTCCTCCACCGACGAGGTTGCCGACGTCAACTAGGGGCCTTCCTTCAATGGGCGAAGGCCAAACTGCCCTTTTACAGTTTCTCTCCTTTTAACAGGCTCAGGAGACAACCTTTACAGACCTTTCTCTCCTCACTTTACAATTGAAAACTTGAAGAACAGAAGGAGGAGACTTAAAGGCTTTACAACACTTTTGAGCTCTTAGAATCACAGAAAAGATCAAGATTTCGGTGTAGGTCTGTTTCTTTTCAGTGCTGAATGGGTGGGGTATTTATAGGCCCCAACCCAATTCAAATTTCGAGCTCAAAACGATCAAATCCCGAAATTCCGGGATCAGGCGGTTGCACCTCTTGACTGGAGAGGTGGCACCGCCTGGCAGAGCTCGAAGTCTGAGCTCAGGCGGTTGCACCTCTCGACTGGAGAGGTGGCACCGCCTGGCAGAGCTCGAAGACTGAGCTCAGACAGTTGCACCTTCTCTGTCAGGGGTGGTTGCACCTTCCTGCCAGAGCTCGAAGACCGAGCTCAGGCGGTGCATCTCCTGACCAGAGAAGTTTCTCTTCTCTGCCAGAGGTGATCGCCCCTTTCTGCCAGAGGTGGTTGCACCTCTCTGCCAGAGCTCGAAGACTGAGCTTAGGCTGTGCATCTCCTGGCCAGAGAGGTCGTACTTCTCTTCCAGAGCTCGAAGACTGAGCTCGGTGATTGCATCACCAGGCAGAGCTCGAAACTTGAGCTCAGGCGGTGCTACCGCTTGACAGAGGAGGTTGCACTGCCCAGTCTCGCTTGGAGACTGAGCCCTGGGCGGTTGCACCGCCTGGCTGGAGCGGTTGCACCTCCCAGTCTCGCTGGGAGACTTAGCCTGGGCGGTGGCACCTCCCTGCCTGGGCGGTTGCACCTCCCACAGCTTCTTGGGTTCGAATGGGTTGAACCATTCGACCCAACTTGAGTTCTTCAAGGGCCCAATTGCCCCAGGATTAAGCTAATGGGATCACCTCCCATTTCTAACTTAATCACCATGCTAACTACGATTAAATCTAAGACAATTTCTGCAGCTTTGCTTCGGTACGTCAATTGCTTTTTCCGGCGAGTTTCCGGCGAACTTCCGTCGATCATCCGATGAACCCTCGGTGATGCTTCTGCGGACTTCCGGCAAACTCCTGGACTTTGCGACGATCCACTTGGCGAGTTCCGACGAGCTTCGCTTGGCAAGCTTCTGGACTTCTCGGATCTGTTCCCGCAGAACCTCCGACGATCGTCCGTACTTCCGTCGAACTCTCGAACTCCCAACGTGATCATGAACTTGACTCCGGCGCAACTCCTGCTGCTTGTCTATCTTTCATCGTAGTTAATCCTGCACACTTATCTCAACACATAGATTAGACAACAAATGACAATTGACTTCATCATCAAAATCCGAGATTCAACAATCTCCCCCTTTTTGATGATGACAATCAATTGATAATGGAGTTATCCTTAACTCCCCCTGTCTATATGCCATAGTTGAGATAAGTCAACCTTGAATTCAAGACCTAAGAATTCAAGTGACGTATTGATAAGTTAGATCAGTTAAACTTATCAATACTCCCATCATGATACCTATCATGATGTATCTCTTCAAGGATGATGTCAAAGCTTGACATTCATCATCAAGTTTGTATGATAGTGTTTGTGACTATTCATCATGTAATTGAACATTATCATTTAAAGCTCGAAGGACTATTACATGATGCACACATATTATCATTCTAGCAAGTTTGCATTTACTTCACAAAATAGGATATCAACTCAAGACATAATGCAAACTATAGCACATGTTTCATATATCTCTTGGTGATGCAAGGATGGCATTGTGCAAACATTATTTATAGTATCACTCAAGGTATTTCTAATCACAGTATTTATCAATTCATATATTTCTCCCCCTTTGTCATCAACAAAAAGCATTGTTATACAAGGAAGACCAATTTAGACGAAAGCTTATAGAGGGATTTTACATAGATTGCTTTGAAAACTTCTTCCCCCTTTTGTTATAATTCATTTTACCCGTAAAGATATTACAGAATGAAATACATATTCAGGAATCACTTTATCAGATTTAATTCAAAAACTTATTTTTCATGAAAGTGTACGAATAAATCTGTTTTATAGCATTCGAACAACTAAGATGCATTTGGACAAGATTTTGTTACAGATTTTCACATATAATCATAGAAAATGGCATTCATGTGATCTGATCATTCAATATAGTCCGAAAAATAATTTTAACAAGTTTATTTATTCGGACACATCAACATTCCTAATCAATGCACAAGGTTTTCAAAACTTTTAGTTTCAGAACACAATATTCTTATCACATATCAAAAAAAACGATATGATTAAAGTTCGAGATAACCTTTACCACAAAGCACATGTCAAATGTTTACCACAATAGATGTTTACAACCAGCATGTCAGAAGTAACATAAGAAGTTTACAACAACAAATGTTCATACAAGTTCATTCATGAGGTGGAAAATTAAAGTGCCTAAACAAGGAGTCGAATTGACTATGAATCTGCTGTAGCTCTGATAGAATTTGATCTTGTTGTTGTTCAATCCGTTCTTGTCTCTGTTCGAATCGGTCCATTCGAATCCCAATTTCTTCGACGGATGTATGAGTTTGCTCAACTGGATGTGTTTCCTCAAGGGGAAGGATTGGAGGAGATTGAGTACCCCTAAATACTGGTGTTTCCGGTTCTGGTTCAGATTGAGGGTGATCTGTCCTTCTAGGGAGTCTAACCCAGTTACCGTTTCTATAGTAACATCTTAGTCGGTGAAGTAGATTTTTGTTTATTATGCTGTATCGATCTACTTTCATTACTTCTTCTTCTGGTGATATTAGAATGTCGTAAGCTTTTATTATTCTAGTGATTATACCACCATATGGGAGCATCATATCTTTCTTAGATAATTCTAACATGCTTTGTTGGATAAGATAGCCAAGACAGATGTCATGTCCCTTCATGATTAAGTACATAGTTCCTAATTCTAATTGACTCACTTCATCATGATGGTATTGTTTAGGAAGGATTATACTAGTCATGATATGATGAAGTAATTTAGTGTTCATAGGTAGTAGATGTTCACAACTTTTAGGAACTAATGTTATGTCGGGATTGTCCAAGATTGTTCCTAAGGCTTCAGCATAGGATGTTCCAATAGTTTCATCAACCCATGATCCTCTAAAGTAAAGTCCTATGCTTTTCATGGGAATGCCTATCATATCACAAATGAATCTATTAGTGATTGAGATGTGTTGTCCTAAAAGATAGGTGGACATCCTTTCTTCCTCATCTATTTTTATGTTATTGTAAAACAATCGAACTAGTCTAGGATAGATGGGTTCATTAATCTGCAAGATTGGAAGTAGATCTAGGTTTGCAAACCATTGGATAGTTTCTAAGTTTCTAAGTTCATGTATGTCTACGTATTTTCCCTTATGGATGCTTCTAAGTTCGAAAGAGGGAAATTTTTCAGCATGGTTTTTCGAATCAAAGAGGGTGAAATCAAACTCTTCTACTGATCTCCTCTTTCCCTTGTCCCTTGAGGATCTTCTAGATCCCATAACTACAACAGTTTAGAGGGATAAAGATGAGCAAGAGTGAATGGAGAGCAAAACAGAATTTAAGAGGTTCTTAGAGAATACCTTGGTTGATTCTTCAAAAGAGAGAAGGATTCTTGATGTTTTGCTCCGAAATGGGAGGTATTTGGGAAGCTCAACGGGGTGAAGTGGAGATGGAGGAGGTTTGGGGGAGTAGAGAAGGGAAGGGAAGTGAGCTGGGGTCGGTTTCACAGCCGGCCCTAGTGTGGGTTTAAAGGGCAGAGCTGCTGGCGGTTGCACCTCTGGCTGGAGCGGTGCAACCTCTGGCAACCCGTGATAGCTGGAGGTGCCACCGCCAGCTGGAGAGGTGCCACCGCCTGCAGCCAGTGAGCACCTAATATGATTTGATTAGGGAGCTTTTGCCTTGAGGAGAGTTTCAGAGCAATTAATGTTTGTTACATGATTTCGTATGAGTTTTTTATTTAAGGAAGAAGCTCTTGTACGATCAAGATAGATCTTTTAACGTGCATACGTATGTTTGTTTGGTATCCCTTTTAAGATCATGACATATTTAGTTTCTACAAGAATTAATTCGTAGATGAACGGGTTTTGAAGATCAGGGGGGTATGTGAATTTGGATATCATACGTTTCTAATAAGGTTGTATCGAATTTGTGATTTCACAACTTCCACTTGTTACTTAAGCGTTGCGAGTTCCTTTTTGATTCTTGGTTTATGACCATTGAGAGTCAAGGAGCAGAATATCATTTCTTGCTCCGGCCTAGACTTTTAATGTTTTTATAGGAAGGGATGATCTTTAGGAACCCATTTGCTTTTGGGTGCCTCATAAATAGATCTACATTTTCTATCATATTGCATAGAGTTTATCATGGTTCCTTTAGGAACCCAAATTAATTTGTTTGGACTTATTTTCTTGAATGGACAACAATGTGTCTTGTGTCCAGATTTGCAACAAAAGTTGCACTTGGTTTGGTGTTGAACATGTAAGATGGAGCCTTTTATGAAGGTGGTTGGATTTTGGTGAGGATTTCTCACAAATCCAATCCCGCTCCTTTTTGGAATGTGACCCTTGTTTGCAAGGATCATGTTTAATGACTTGCTACCAACCTCGAATTTCTTCAAGGTGTCCTTGAGTAGCAGGTTTTCTTTTTGCATAGTTTCTAAATCATGACATTTGATACATGAATTTAAACTATCATGATGTTCGACTTTTAACTTATCAAACTCACAAGTAAGACTATCATGCATCTTTTTCAGCAATTTATATTTTCTACTTATACTCTTGCATTCGTCAAATAAGTCATTGAAAGCATTTAATAATTCATCGAAAGATAAATCAGCATCTATTGAATTTGTTACCTCGTCTTCGATGGCCATTAAGGCGTAATGAGCAACTTGCTCGGTGTTGGACTCCTCTTCCTAAGATGCGCTCGAATCATCCCATGTTGCTTGGAGCGCCTTCTTCTTTGTTGTTCTTTTCTTGACTTGGGGACAATCACTTTTGTAGTGTCCCGGCTTTTTGCATTCATAGCAGATCACTTGGTCCTTTTTGGGTTCAAGTTTATTTTTTGCATCATTCTTAAACTTGTTTCTTTTAAAGAACTTTTTAAACTTTCTTGTTAGAAGTGCCAAGTCATCATCACAGTCCTCATCACTTGAGTTTTCTCTCAAGTGGCATTCTGACGTTTTGAGTGCCATATCCTTCCTGTTCTTTGGAAGGATGTCTTCTTGCTCTTCATAAGCTTTACAAGTCATTTCATAGGTCATTAGTGACCCGATTAGTTCTTCAAGAGGGAAATTTCGCAGATCTTTTGCCTCTTGAATAGCGGTGACTTTAGGATCCCAACTCTTAGGAAGGGATCTTAGTATCTTATTAACAAGCTCAAAATCCGAAAAGCTCTTTCCGAGTCCTTTTAGACCGTTGACGACATCCGTGAAACGGGTAAACATGTCGCCAATGGTTTCACTCGGTTTCATCCGAAAGAGTTCGAAAGAGTGTAACAGCAAATTGATTTTTGACTCTTTTACTCTACTTGTGCCCTCATGGGTCACTTCGAGTGTGTGCCAAATATCAAATGCAGTTTCACAAGTTGAAACACGGTTAAACTCGTTTTTATCGAGTGCACAAAATAAGGCATTCATAGCCTTTGCATTTAGAGCGAAAGCCTTCTTCTCCAAATCATTCCAATCGATCATTGGAAGAGAAGACTTTGAAAAACCATTCTCGACAAGATTCCATAATTCAAAATCCATAGAAATAAGAAAGATCCTCATTCGGGTTTTCCAGTAGGTGTAGTCCGTCCCATTAAACATGGGTGGACGTGTAATAGAATGGCCCTCTTGGTTTCCGGCGTAAGCCATCTCTCTTGGGTTTTAATCCTTTTGAGAGTTAATCGGGCTCTGATACCAATTGTTAGGATCGAGAGCACTAAGAGGGGGGGGGGTGAATTAGTGCAGCGGAAATCTTACAGCGATTAAAAACCAAAAGCTGCGTTCGTTCAATAAAAAAAAACTATTATGATGCAAAAGCTAATTCTCAGTTTGTATCTAAGTGCAGTTTGCGTCTAAGCGCAGATTGCGTCTAAGCGCAGTTTGCGTCTAAACACAGTTTGCGTCTAAGCGCAGTTTGCGTCTAAACACAGTTTGCGTCTAAGCGCAGTTTTACGTCTAAGCGCAGTTTACATCTAAACTCAGATTTACGTCTAAACGCAGTTTTACGTCTAAACTCAGATTTACGTCTAAACGCTGTTTTACGTCTAGACGCAGATTTACGTCTAAACTTTGAAACTCGTTTGTATACTCGCAGAAAGCAGTATGCAGTTGAAATCAAGACGTAAATGTGAACTGAGAACTGATGATTGTGAGAGGAAAGCCGATTTACGTCTAAATGCAGTTTTACGTCTAAATGTTGAAACTCGTTCGTAAAATTGTAGAGGACAGTTTGCAGTTATCAATAGGATCAAAATGTAAGTGTAAACTGCAAAGAAACTCTTTCGTAAAAGCACCGAAGACAGTTCTGCAGAATCAAACGTAAACGTAAACTGTAATGTACGAAAATACGAATTTACGTCTGAATGCAGATTCGGAAGAACATCACTTAGAACTTGTTCGTGAAAGCGCAGAGAGCAGTAGTAATGGAGGAGGTTTGCAGTAATGATAAAGTGCTCAAAAATAAACGCAAACCAGAGATTTAGAGTGGTTCGGTCAGCCTTGACCTACTCCACTTTTGGCTTCCTCCACCGACGAGGTTGCCGACGTCAACTAGGGGCCTTCCTTCAATGGGCGAAGGCCAAACTGCCCTTTTACAGTTTCTCTCCTTTTAACAGGCTCAGGAGACAACCTTTACAGACCTTTCTCTCCTCACTTTACAACTGAAAACTTGAAGAACAGAAGGAGGAGACTTAAAGGCTTTACAACACTTTTGAGCTCTTAGAATCACAGAAAAGATCAAGATTTCGGTGTAGGTCTGTTTCTTTTCAGTGCTGAATGGGTGGGGTATTTATAGGCCCCAACCCAATTCAAATTTTGAGCTCAAAACGATCAAATCCCGAAATTCCGGGATCAGCCGGTTGCACCTCTTGACTGGAGAAGTGGCACCGCCTGGCAGAGCTCGAAGTCTGAGCTCATGCGGTTGCACCTCTCGACTGGAGAGGTGGCACCGCCTGGCAGAGCTCGAAGACTGAGCTCAGACGGTTGCACCTTCTCTGTCAGGGGTGGTTGCACCTTCCTGCCAGAGCTCGAAGACCGAGCTCAGGCGGTGCATCTCCTGACCAGAGAAGTTTCTCTTCTCTGCCAGAGGTGATCGCCCCTTTCTGCCAGAGGTGGTTGCACCTCTCTGCCAGAGGTAGTTGCACCTCTCTGCCAGAGCTCGAAGACTGAGCTTAGGCTGTGCATCTCTTGGCCAGAGAGGTCGTACTTCTCTTCCAGAGCTCGAAGACTGAGCTCGGTGATTGCATCACCAGGCAGAGCTCGAAACTTGAGCTCAGGCGGTGCTACCGCTTGACAGAGGAGGTTGCACCGCCCAGTCTCGCTTGGAGACTGAGCCCTGGGCGGTTGCACCGCCTGGCTGGAGCGGTTGCACCTCCCAGTCTCGCTGGGAGACTTAGCCTGGGCGGTGGCACCTCCCTGCTTGGGCGGTTGCACCTCCCACAGCTTCTTGGGTTCGAATGGGTTGAACCATTCGACCCAACTTGAGTTCTTCAGGGGCCCAATTGCCCCAGGATTAAGCTAATGGGATCACCTCCCATTTCTAACTTAATCACCGTGCTAACTACGATTAAATCTAAGACAATTTCTGCAGCTTTGCTTCGGTACGTCAATTGCTTTTTCCGGCGAGTTTCCGGCGAACTTCCGTCGATCATCCGATGAACCCTCGGTGATGCTTCTGCGGACTTCCGGCAAACTCCTGGACTTTGCGACGATCCACTTGGCGAGTTCCGACGAGCTTCGCTTGGCAAGCTTCTGGACTTCTCGGATCTGTTCCCGCAGAACCTCCGACGACCGTCCGTACTTCCGTCGAACTCTCGAACTCCCAACGTGATCATGAACTTGACTCCGGCGCAACTCCTGCTGCTTGTCTATCTTTCATCGTAGTTAATCCTGCACACTTATCTCAACACATAGATTAGACAACAAATGACAATTGACTTCATCATCAAAATCCGAGATTCAACAGAGGCTTCACTCCTGGCTCCAGCTCGATGCTGTGATCCACGCCTCTGCATGGTGGAAGAGTCTTCGGCAACTCGGGTGGCATAACGTCTTTGAACTCTTTCAGGACGTTCGCCACCACAGCAGGTTCTTGAATGGCCTCCTCGTTGAGTGGCTCTAGCTTCATAGCAGCCACGAATGTCAATTCGCCTTTTCGCACCCCTTTCTTCAGTTGTAATGCCGAAATGTGTCGAGGCTCCTTGGTTCCTCTCCGAGAGATGGGAACCACGCAGGGGTCATTCATTGCCTCCCATCATACATAGGGAGTTCAAGAACGGCATCGGCACCAACTTCGTCGTGTGCATAAACTTCATTCCAAGAATCACTTGGAAGTCGTCCAGTGGCATGACCATCATGTTGGTGTTCCCGCTCTATGTCCCGATTTTGATGGGAACTCTCTTCGCCAACCCGGAGATTCGCCTGGCCTCCGAGCTCACCGCCTTCATTCGGCTTGGGCTCTTCTCCAAGATCAACCCAAGTCACTGTGCTTCTCGATCGGCTATGAAGTTGTGGGTAGCACCCGTGTCCACCATTGCATGGGTCGTTTGGCCATTTAGCTTGATGTCCACATACATCAGTTCACTACTTTCTGCTTTTTGTAACTTTGTCTTCATGTTCTCCCCCACTTGACCCCGTATAGCGTTCAACAAACGCATTGCTCCCATTCGGGGTCCTTGCGACTCCTCGTCGTCGCTGCTGGATTCAGAACTGCTCGAGCTAAGAGCAACAACTTTGCCCTTGTCCGATCAGGGGGGGTGGATGGAAGCCGTCAAAGCATTGAGTGCCTGTTTTTGTGGGCACTCCCTCACCATGTGCAGTCCTCCGCACAAGAAACATCCTCCAGGTTTTGAGGCCTTGCCTTTCAAGTTCGGCCCTTTGTGGGAACTCTTCTTCTTTTACTCGCCCCCGAGCTCCTTCCCTCAAGAATGTTTTGGAGGGCGATTGCTTGAAGATTGTTTCCTTCTTGCTGGGTCTTCAGAGGAAACAAAGTCGGTGAGCCTTTCTGCAACAGCAATTGCCCCGACCATATCGGTAACATTCCTTCGATTTAGCTCCTATTGAGCCCATGGTTTCAAACCATCGAGGAAGCTGAACAACTTGTCCTTCTCGGACATATCCTGTATGTCCAGCATTAGTACAGAAAATTGTTTCACATAGTCTCGAATGGTGGTACTTTGGCGGAGTTGTCTCAACTTCCTTCTTGCGACGAACTCTGTGTTCTCCGGTAGGAACTGAGTTCTCAACTCCCGCTTCAAGTCCTCCCATGTGTCGACTCGACACTGACCTTATTGGATCTCCTCCCAATGGGTTCGCCACTAAAGTTTCGCATCTCCGTTCAGATACATTGTTGCTATAGAAACTTTGGTATCTTCAGAATCGGGCCTCGTAGCTCGGAAGTATTGTTCCATGTTGAACAGAAAGTTCTCGAGCTCTTTGGTATCTCTGGCCCCTCCATATCCATGAGGCTCAGGTGCCCTTAAATTTTGTGGCGGTGCAACGCGGGTGTTGCTTCCTCCCGCATTTAGTGTTCTTGTGAGCATGGCCACCTTAGCAGTGAGTTTAGCCACAACATCCTATAAGTGTTGCATGGAGTCTTTGGTGTCATCAGATAGTCGGTCGACTAGGGCCTCGACCTTGTCGATCCTGGACTCCGCTTCCTCTTGCGAGCTCTCTACCCCAACAAGCCTTTGTTGGCCATGGTAGAGTTCCTCCATGCTCGCTTCAAGAACATCCAGGCGGGTTTCCGCCGTTGTGAGTCTCTCCTTGTGACTCTTTTTCCCAGTTAGCGCTCCAGATTGTGCTTCCTCCGCTCACGGAGAGTAGCCAACTTCTCACTCATCATGTTCGCTGCCGCGCTCCTCTTGAGCGGCTCCAACAGCATGAGAGCGAGTGTGCACATGCAGCCCACCTGCGGCTGCTTGGGGCAAGGGTCCGGCTTGCTCCGTCTTGCTTGATTCGCCACGATGCTTTGCCATGGTGAAGTTGCGAAGTTCGTTCGCTGCTCGCTCGAAGTGCTTGCCCGCTCTGATACCACAATGTCGCGGCCTTAGCTGAAATTGCCTAAGGGGTGAGGCACCCTTGCGGCCGAAGACGCGAACTTAGCTTGCGTTGCCTAAGTCGCGAGTCACCCTTGCGGCAAAGACGCGAACTTAGCTTGCGTTGCCTAAGTCGCGCTTCGCCCTTGCTATATTGCTCCGCAAGGATCAGCCCACTTGTAACCTCTCGTAGGTCCCGAAGGACCTGTAAAAGAGAAAGTTGATTAGTTCGAAAGAACGAGCAACGGACAAGTCCCGAAGTCTCGCGAAAAGGGGAAGCTTTACAAGCAATTCAGCGAGCACCTTGCGTGCACAAAAGAAAAGAGGGAGAGGGGGAAAACAAGGCTTTAGAAGGTTGAACGAACAGCTGCAAGCCCACAAACAGCCGCTCACCTGGTCTCGGGCGCGACAACAAGTTCCCGTAAAGGCCACGTGCGAACTTGCGAAAGAGAGTTCAACGCCCGGTATATAACCGAAGCCCCATCCAGCTCTGTGCCACCCGGGGGGTTTGAAGGGGCTGAGATGGCTGGCGTTTTGGTAAACGGAGGCAGATTGTAGAAATCAGCCCGCGTCACGCGAAAACAGAGCTATTTTAGGCTGTTTTGGGGCTGTTTTGCTCGGTTCGGTGAGCGGTCGCTTTGTAACGCTGCAGCTTGTTCCAACTTATATTTTTACAAGGAAAATGGCTCAAAACTAAGACAAAATAGACTGCCAAGAAGCTGTACAAGTAGGTGTGAGCGACGAATGGTTCGTTGAACGTAGTTGTTGCGGGAGCGCGACGACCGTTCATGACAACTAGGCGGTACCACTACCTGATAGAGCTCAGAGACCGAGCTCTAGCGGTACCACCACCTGACAGGGGTGGTACCACTACTAGCAGTAATAACTACTGATGGTACCACCGCCCAGAAATCCTAGGGCACTGCTTTCCAAGCGGTGCCACCGTCGGTCAGGAATTCAGGGGCTGAATGGGCTGCTCAATTCGGCCCAATTCAGCCCTGTTAAGGGCTCAATTGGCCTCTAATTAATTTAGTAAGATTACCTCCAAATCCTAACTTAATTTACACTCTAACTACGATATTTAAGACATGATCACAACACTTCTTGTTCTAGAGTGTTAATTGCTCTTCCGACGAGCTTCGGGCGTACTTTCGAGGAACATTCGATGAACTCTCGGTAATACTCCAGCGGACTCTTGACAAGCTCTTGGACTTTACGATGATCTTCTTGGCAAGTTCTGACGAGCTTCTTTGGTAAGCTCCTAGACTTCTCGGTTGGTTCCGGCAGAACTTCCGACGAATATTTGGACTTCCGACAAACTCTCGAACTCCCAACGTTATCTTGATTTTGACTCTTACACAACACCTGCTTTATGTCTTACTGCTATCGTAGTTAATCCTGCATATTTTTCTTAATATATAGATTAGATTAAATACATTATAATTGACTTCATCATCAAAATCTGATATTCAACACAATAATTATTATGGTTGTTATTCTATTATTGAACTGCTTCAGCATAAATCAAGATAAATAATTTATGAATATTATTTATAACTTATCTTCATAAGTTTTATCTAACTAACAACTGCCAAGTAGCATGAGATGGTAGACTTATGAGATGTGAATTACAATAAAGGCTTATCATTTATAGGATATTTTAGATTATATTTTTGTATTGGTTCTACAGCTACCAAAGTGACCTGGATCAATAATTTATAAAATACATTATTAAATTAGTCTTAAATGATATTAAATAAAATAATATTCACAATAGCAGCATTAATGAAGATAAAGAAATTTAGTGAATAATATTTGTAATTTTATCTTTCTAAGTTTTATCTGACTGGTAGTTACTAAAGTAGCTTGAGATGATAGGCTTATTAGATATGAATTATAATAAAGTTCTTACCATTCATAGGATATTTTAGATTATATTTTATCTTTTTGTATTGGTCCTATGACCACCAAAGTGACCTGGACCAATAATCTATAAAATACATTATGGAATTGATCCTAAATGATATTAAATAAAATAATATTCACGTTGTCATATATAATTAGGAGATTTAGATAATCCCAAAGGAGAATCTATTTTAAATTATTATGTGATGGGGTAGGATGATACTATTTGGGATATCCTTGCGGTTTATGGTCGTATACCCAAATATAACAATACTATTCCACAAGGATGATATCAGTCCATAAATAATCTTGAGTGAACATTAGATATGTCAATATTTCACCCAAAGGTGACATATAGATGATATCAATAGTTTATCATATTTTAAAAACTCAAAGCATTAATGTTATATTATTACAGTAATATTTCCTTCATTATATTTTTGTAAATGTCCCTATACCTTTTGAAATAAATGACTTGAGCATATACAAGTTGTATTAAGTGAGTGAGACCTTGATCAGATTAATTGAACATAATATAAACTTAATTATTGAAAGTTTCGTGGAATAAATAATCGAGGTGATTGATCAAGAAAGGTATGAAAAACTCAATTTTATGATACTTAGACTTCAGTATAGTTTACAACTAGCACATGAGAATATCTAAGGATTAATTTTTTGATAAGTCATTAGTTGACACCTTAAAATGATAGTATTTGAGGAATTCAAGATTATATCCTCAATATAAATGATAAAGCTATAAGCTCAAGACTCATAATATTTTGAATACTACTTAAGGAGTGGGTAACACTAAACTAAGGATGAAGCGTAAGTCACCTGAGTTTATAATTACTATATAAACTCATAAAAAAATATCCTCACAATAAATTGTTATTTTTGTAGCAAAAAAAGTTATTTAAAAAAAAAACTATAAGATTTGATTTCAAATGAAAATGTATAAATATAACCTTTATATGGTTTAAATCAAATATTACATAAATTATTTTTCTAATACTTGATGGATTAATTTAATGCTTCAACATATATTACCAATAATAGATATTCATTTAAAAAAAAAGAATGAAAGGGGATAAAACCAAAAGAGAATGAGATATTCATCATTTTAGGGAATCATTTTAAAGTGAAAGCGATATTAGTTTATATTTATCACCTACATCTAAAGATGATTCATTTGATAGATCTTGAGGATCCTTCTTATAATTCTGGGAATTTGGGTTCTTTACCTAGAATTGTTAGAATATTATTTTCCTTTTGGTGGTTGTAAAGTTATTGTGATTCAATAAAAATTAACCTTTGAATTCTGTATAATAGTCTATATAGAATTAATATAAATCTTAAGTTTATAATAATTTTATAATTAAATATTAAAATAAAATATAGTTTTATAAACTCCTTGAGATTATGCTTATATCAGTGGGTCACTCTATGCTTTTATCTTATTAAAGAGAGATATTTTATCACCATATACATAACCTATTGAGATATGATTATATATATCTAATTTATATAAAGTCTATGACCGTTCACACTCTTGAAGTATATATAAATGAAGTCGATAGACAATTAGATAGAAAAGTTAAGATCATCATATCTGACAAAGGTGATGACTTTTATGATATTTATGATGAACCCAATTATAATTCTAATTCTTTTGCTAGATTCTTGAAAAAAAAAGGTATATAATTTACTAAATATGTTACAACAGAATATGATTGCTGAAAAATATAATCGTACCTTTATAGATAGGGTTAGTAGCATGATAAATTATTCTTTTATACCCAAATCAATGTGAGAAAGAAGCTCCAAGGACAACTATGTATTTCTTGAATGGTGTTCCTAGTAAGTAAATTACATGACTTCTTTTAAGTTATGAAATAATAGGAAACTTAAGATATTTATATATTTGAGATTGTCCTATAGAGATAAGGATCTTCAACTCACATAAAAAAAATAGATTTAATAACTATTTCTGAATATTTTATCATCTATTCAGAAAAGTTTAAAGAGGTACATATCTTATTGCTCTAATCATAATACGAGGACAATTAAATCTAGTAATATAAGATTCCAATAAAATAGCGAATCGGTGGGAGTAAAAATCTCAAAATTTAGTTTTGATATAGAGGAGATACAAATTGATACTCCTTTATTATTTGAGAGATTATTATTACTTAAATCATTAAATGATTTGATAAAAGTGAACAACAAAATAACATTACTAAACTCTCACATTATATTGATATCGCTATTAATGATATTGTAGAACAACTATAATTGACAACCTTCGAAATATCTCAAAGCGAAAGGAATCTTATCATTTATGGTTATTATATGGCATATCTACGAGAATTATATTATGATATATGAATCAGAATGGATCCCTTATTGTTTTCACTAGTCATGAAAAATAATGATTTTGAAAAGTAATATAATACAATAAAAGAAAAGTTAAAATCAATAACTAGAATGGTGTTTGATAAATTTTTTAAATTATTCAATAATTATAAAAAAAATATATTATATAAATGTGACTCAAAGGATAATGTTGAACGATATAATAGTCAGACTTGTGGTTAAAGTTTTACTCATAAAGAATGATCGACCATAACGAGATATTTAGTTTTTAATAAACTCGTTAAGAATCGTCATGACATTAGTGACTTAGTATGAATTTGAGTTATATCATAATGATATGAAAATAATTTTTTTTTAAGGATCTAGCTTTATATGGGTTACTCTAAACGATTTACAAAGAAAATGAAAGAAATATAAAATTTGGTATGCAAATTCAGGAATCCATTTATGACCTTAAATAAGCTTTAAGATAATAATATATAAAGGTTCTTAATATCATTGTTTATTTTTCAAATTTAAGAAAAATACTATTGATCAGTATTTATATCAATGGGAGCAAGTTTATTATATTGGTCTTATATATGGATAATATTTTGCCTTATTAATAGTGATCTTAGTTTTGTTAGGAATGAGTCGGCACTAAGAGGGGGGGGGGGGGGGGGGGTGAATTAGTGTAGTGGTAAAAATTACATCGGTTCAAAAATCTTCGTACGTTAAAACCGATTCCGACGAACACCGTTTCGTAAAGATCTTAACTTGAAATATGTTCATAAATGTATTAGAAGCAGTAAGCAAGTAAAGTTTACAATAAAGATAAATTGCTCAAATAGAAATGCAAACCAAGTTTTATAGTGGTTCGATCGTCGTGACCTACATCTACTCCGTCGATTCCTCTTCCGTCGAGGCCACCGGTATCCACTATCGATCTTCCTTTAATAGGAGAAGATCAATCTCCTTCTTACACCCCTCTTCTCCTTTTTATAGGTTTAGGTGACAACCTTTACAAGCACTCACTCCTCGCTCAAACAATTCTAACACTTAGACTAGAAGAGGAGGATTCTCATAAGAGATTACAACAATGTTTTTCCTTTTTTAAATTCTTTGTACTTGTGTGTGTTAACCAGGGATGAGATGGGTATTTATAGGCTTCAAGTTGATTCAAACTCGAAGCCTAAAAAGGTCTCATCCCAGGTTTCCTAGGTACTAGCGGTGCCACCGCCGTTCCTGTGCGGTACTACTACCGTAGGATCTGCCACTAAGCGATACCACTGCCTGATAGGGGCGGTACTACCGCTGGCAGCATTCATTGTCGATGGTACTATTGCCTAGTCTAGGCAGTACCACTGCCCAGAATTCCTGGGGTGCTATTCCCTAGGCGGTGCCACTACCGGCAAGTCTTTCAGCACCTTGGTTAGGCCTTGAATCCGACCTCAACTAGCCCAAGTTCAGGCCAAGTTGGCCCCTAATAGAGTTGATGGGATTACCTCCCAATCCCAACTCTAATTATGTGCTAACTAAGATTCCTAAGACATATTCTAAGCAAGATAAATCCGATTTCTATCGACGAACTTTCGACGATTCTCAGCAATGTTCCGGCGAACTCCCGGCAAGCTCTTGGACTTCACGATGATCTTCTTGGCGAGTTCCGACAAGATTCTTTGGCAAGCTCTTGGACTTCTTGGTTGGTTCCGGCAAAACTTTTGACGAATGTTCGGACTCCCGACGAACTCCCAACGAACTCTCGAACTCCCAACGAAATTAAGTTCTTGACTCCGGGACTTTATTTTGCTTTATACCTTACTATCGTAGTTAATCCTACACATGTAAAAACACACTTCGATCTAGACAATTATTACTAAGCATGGATCATGTTGTCCGGCATATCATTGGTCTGTCGACGCTTCGTCCGATTCTTCGACGTATCGTCCTCTCTTGTGGCCTATTGCCCAATCGGCCAATTGACCTTCGCAACTCCGATATCCTTGGCACAATTTTCACTCTTCTTAGCTCGATGCCTGAATCCATGGCTCGAAGCCTTCTATCGATACGTTATCCGATCCTCCGGCTAGACGTCCAATCTTCTAACATGTTTCACCGGCCCAACATGATTCTTCCTACTTTAATTATCTCACCCTGATCGAAGAATCCTACGTCACTCAAAATGCAAATCAATTTATAAATACTTATCAATTGATTTCATCATCAAAATTTGAGATTCAACAATCTCCCCCTTTTTGATGATGACAACTAATTGATGATGGAGTTTAAATAAACTCCCGGAGTTTAAACAAACTCCCCCTATCAATATGCCATATTGATAGAGACTCTTGGATCCAAAAATCAAAGCACATGTTATCATAAACTTATGCATAACATCATACTTCTCCTCCTTTGTCATCAACAAAAAGAAAAGTGCAACTAGCATGTGTTTTTAGACATCCAAGTTCAAATCTTTACATAATAAATCTCAAGTTTTATCATCATTACAAGCTAGCAAAAATTTTGAGTTTTACATCATGTAAGCTAGTAATATTTAAGATCTTCAAGAAGGCAACTTTTACTTCTTGAAATATGTAAGTTAGCAATCTTTGCTTCTCTTTTGAGATGAGCAAGCTAACATGTTTGCCTCTTTTCATGATATGCATACTAGAAATTCTTTCTCTCCCCTTGTCATTGACAAAAAAGAAGGAAAGAAAATAATTTTGTAATTCTTTTTCCCTTTACAATAATTTTCAAATCATGACAAAGGTAAATAACAAAGATGAAAAATCAAGCCATGAATATCAAAACAATTTTTTTTTTATCATGAATATTTCATCATTGCATGCATCACTATCATAAGTTGAAGTATTTCATGTATAATACCTAATCACCATTCATAATTATATCAATATTCTAATCATTATTTCAATCATAAAAAAATCAAGTCATAAATGTCAAAATCATAGTATTGCATGCATTCACATTATCACATGAAGAATATCAAAAAGAACTTGGTGATGAAATATACTTCATGAATACAAGAAATTTTACATAATAAAATTAAGTCATAAACCTTAAAAGATGTCAAGTAGCATATCATGGTTTATTAGAATAAGTCTTCTTTTTAGTGAATAGCAAAACGAATAGTAGCAGAACAAGATCTCAATTCATGCATATCAATAGATATGATTCACTTTAACAAATCTCATTTTTAGTAAATAACAAAAAGAAACATGGGAGTTCAAAAACAAGATCTTGATTCATAGAAAACATTTTTAGTAAGTATCAATATCGAGAATTCAAGATCATGATATAGATGAAGACATTCCTATAGCAAAAAGATGTCATGACAGAACACATAAACGATCTCGATTCATGTATAATATCTCTCAATTCATTATAAATCATAAAAATTATAATTTCAAAAAATCATGATTCATTTAAAAAATCTCCTCTTAAGAAAATACCAAGTAGAATCGTAGGAGAATGATTAAAAAAAACCTTGATTTATAACAAATCTTAATTTATAAATATCAAGGAATCAAGATCATGATTTGGATAAAAAAAATTATTCAAATTTAAATCATCAAATCATCAAAATCACTTTCATAGTTCAAGAGATTCAAAATAATATAAATATGTATTTCAATCTCTTATTCAAAACTCGATGAGATAGAGATGTTTCATTTTAAGTTGTTGGTTTCATACAAGTATGCCTTTGTCTTTTTATGCCAAATAAGAATATGCATCAATCATTTAGGATCGAAAAATAAATTTTGTCATAAAAACCATCAAGATCAATAAACCATAAATTACCCAAAAATCATCATTTCTTCAAATCATCATGCATAGATTTATATTATGCATGATATCAAACCTCTTAACATTTTCATTAAGACATCAAGCATGGTTTCAATCAAAATCAGAAATCATCAAGATACACATTATTTCTTCTTGAAAAACATACATAGGTTTATCATTAGATTTAAATCTAACATTTTATTCCTTTAACATAAAACATGCAATTTTCATGATCATTACTAGAAGGATAAGCATGATTCCTAAAATTTTTATTTTTAGCATTATTTATTACATTATTAAACATGTAATTTTCAAGAAAAATAATTTTTCTAAGCTAAATTAAAAATAACTCATGCAAAGCATCATGTAATTTTGAGATAAACTAAGGGGGTTTTGTTTGAGTATTTTACCTCATTGTCGAAAACCGTTAAGGCGTAGTTTGTCACCTCGCCTTTGTTGGATTGTCCTTCATCTTCGGATGAGCTCAATTCATCCAAAGTTACATTCTTCTTCTTTTTAAGTTCATTTTTAATTTTCAATTCTTGTTTTAAAATTTTTTTAAGGAGTTCAAGTTCACCATCACTTGAGCTTATGCTCGAGTAGTCTTTAATTGTTATAAGTCTGAAATCCTTCTTATTCTTTGGAATGTGGTTCTCAAGTTCTTTATATACATTGCACGTTATTTTATAGGTCATCAAAGACCCTATAAGTTTTTCAATTGGTAAATGGTTCAAGTTTTTTGATTCTTGAATAGCTATTACTTTTGAATCCCAACTCTTATTAAGAGAACGTAAAATCTTGTTTACAAGTTCAAAATCCAAAAAACTTCTACCAAGTACTTTTAAACCATTGACAACATTCGTAAAACGGGTGTACATGTCAACAACGGTTTTACTTAGCTTCATTCGAAAAAGTTCAAAATCATGTATTAAAAAGTTGATTTTTGAATATTTAACTTTGCTAGTATTCATGTGTAATTTCGAGAGTGTGCTATATATCGAAAGTCGTTTCGCAAGTAGAAACCCAATTAAACTCAGTTTTATCTAAAGCGCAAAATAAAGTGTTCATAGCTCTAGCATTTAAGAAAAAAGTCTTCTTTTCTAAATCATTCCAATGGTTCATTAGAAAAGAAGACCTTTAAAAACCCCTTTTGACAATATTTTATAAATTCAAATCCA
Organism: Musa acuminata AAA Group; assembly: GCF_036884655.1. Classification (NCBI taxonomy): domain Eukaryota; kingdom Viridiplantae; phylum Streptophyta; class Magnoliopsida; order Zingiberales; family Musaceae; genus Musa; species Musa acuminata. The sequence goes on along the minus strand of NC_088344.1, from coordinate 16,481,527 downwards.
AAGAAATCAAGAAAACTCTCATTTGAGTTTTCCAATATGTGTAGTCCGTCCCATTAAATAAGGGAGGACAAATAAGAGTGTGACCATCTTGAAAGCCAAAAAGAGCAATTTCTCTGAGCGTGGGGGGGGGGGGGGGGGGGGGGGGCATGGTAGGATGGGGATGAATTAGTGCAGCGGTAAAAATTATGTTGGTTCAAAAATCTTCGTATGTTAAAACTGATTCCGACGAAAATCATTTCATAAAGATCTTAACTTGAAATACGTTCATAAATGTATTGGAAGCAGTAAACAAGTAAAGTTTGTAGTAAAGATAAATTGCTCAAATAGAAATGCAAACCGAGTTTTATAGTGGTTCGGTCATCGTGACCTACATCCACTCTGCCGATTCCTCATCCGTCGAGGCCACCGGCATCCACTATCGATCTTCCTTTAATAGGCGAAGATCAACCTCCTTCTTATACCCCTCTTCTCCTTTTCACAGGTTTAGGAGACAACCTTTACAAGCACTCACTCCTCTCTAAAACTATTCTAACACTTAGACTAGAAGAGGAGGATTCTCATAAGAGATTACAATAGCGTTTTTCCCTTTTTAAATTCTCTATGCTTGTGTGTGTTAACCAGGGATGAGATGGGTATTTATAGGCTTCATGTTAATTCAAACTCGGAGCTTAAAAAGGTCTCATCCTAGGTTTCCTACGTACTAGTAGTACCACCGTCGTTCCTAGACGATACTACCGTCATAGGATCAGCCACTAGGATGTACTATTGCCTGACAGGGGTAGTACCACGCTGGCAGCATTCATTGCTGGTGGTACCACCACCGAGCTTGGGTGGTACCACCACCCAGAATTCCTAGGGTGCTATTCCCCAAGTGGTGCCACCGCCGGCCAATCTTTCAGTACCCTAGTTGGGCCTTGAATCCGACCCAAACCATTCCAAGTTCAGGCCCAATTGGCCTCTAACAGAGTTGATAGGATTACCTCCCAATCCCAACTCTAATTATGTGCTAACTAAGATTCTTAAGACATATTCTAAGCAAGATAAGTCCGATTTCTTTCGACGAGCTTCCGGCGATCTTTTGGCGAACTTCCGACGATCTCTCGGCAATGTTCCGGCGGACTCCCGGCAAGCTCCTGGACTTCACGACGATCTTCTTGACGAGTTCTGATAAGCTTCTTTGTCAAGCTCCTAGACTTCTCGGTTAGTTTCGGTAGAACTTCTGAGGAACTGTCATGAACGGTCGTCGCACATTCACAACAACTCCGTCCAACGAACCGTTCGTCGCTCACACCTACATGTACAGCTGCTTGACAGCATGTTTTCTCTTGATTTTGGGTCATTTTGCTTGTAAAAATGTAAGTTCGAACAAGCTACAGTGTTACAAAGCGACTGCTCACCGAACCGAGCAAAACAACCCCAAAACAGCCTAAAACAGCTATGTTTTCGCGTGCCGCGGGCTGATTTCTGGAATCTGCCTCCGCTCACCAAAATGTCAGCCATCTCAGCCCTTTTGAACCCCCTGGGTGGCACAGGGCTGGATGGGGCTTCAGATATATACCGGGCGTTGAACACTCTTTCGTAAGTTCGCACGTTGCCTTGACGGGAACTTGTTGTCGCGCCCGGGACCAGGTGAGCGGCTATTTGTGGGCTTGTAGCTGTTCGTTTAACCTTCTAAAGCCCTTGTTTTCCCCCTCTCCTTCTTTTCTCTTGTGCACGTAAGGTGCTCGCTGAATTGCTTGTAAAGCTTCCCCTTTTCGCAAGACGTCGGGACTTATCCGTCGCTCGTTCTTTCGAACTAATCAACTTTCTCTTTTTATAGGTCCTTCGGGACCTGCGAGAGGTTACAAGTGGGCTGATCCTTGCGAAGTAATATCGCAAGGGCGGAGCGCGACTTAGGCAACGCAAGCTAAGTTCGCGTCTTTGCCGCAAGGGTGACTCGCGACTTAGGCAACGCAAGCTAAGTTCGCGTCTTTGGCCGCAAGGGTGCCTCATGCATTAGGCAATTCCAGCTAAGGCCGTGACATTATGGTATCAGAGCGGGCAAGCACTTCGAGCGAGCAGCGAATGAACTTCGCAACTTCGCCATGGCAAAGCATCATGGCGAATCAAGCAAGACGGGGCAAGCCAGACCCTTGCCCCAAGTAGCCGCAGGTGGGCTGCATGTGCACACTCATTCTCATGCTGTTGGAGCCGCTCAAGAGGAGCGCAGCAGCAAACATGATGAGCGAGAAGTTGGCTACTCTCCGCGAGTGGAGGAAGCGCAATCTGGAGCGCTAACTGGGAAAAAGAGTCACAAGGAGAGACTCACAACGGCGGAAACCCGCCTGGATGTTCTTAAAGCGAGCATGGAGGAACTCTACCATGGCTAACAAAAGCTTGTTGGGGTAGAGAGCTCGCAAGAGGAAGCGGAGTTCAGGATCGACAAGGTTGAGGCCCTAGTCGGCCGACTATCTGATGACACCAAAGACTCCATGCAACACTTACAGGATTTTGTGGTGGAACTCATTTCAAAGGTGGCCATGCTCACAAGAACACTAAATACAGGAGGAAGCAACACCCGCATTGCACCGCCACAAAATTTGAGGGCACCCGAGCCTCATGGATATGGAGGGGCCAGAGATGCCAAAGAGCTCGAGAACTTTCTGTTTGACATGGAACAATACTTTCGAGCTACAAGGCCCGATTCTGAAGATACCAAAGTTTCTATAGCAACAATGTATTTGAACGGAGATGCATAACTTTGGTGGCGAACCCGTTGGGAGGAGATCCAACAAGGTCGGTGTCGAGTCGACACATGAGAGGACTTGAAGCGGAAGTTGAGAACTCAGTTCCTACCGGAGAACACAGAGTTCATCGCAAGATGGAAGTTGAGACAACTCCGCCAGAGTACCACTATCCGAGACTATGTGAAATAATTTTTTGTACTAATGCTGGACATATAGGACATGTCCGAGAAGGACAAGTTGTTCAGCTTCCTCGATGGTTTGAAGCCATGGGCTCAATTGGAGCTAAATCGAAGGAATGTTACTGATGTGGTCGGGGCAATTGCTGCTACAGAAAGGCTCACCGACTTTGTTTCATCTGAAGACCTAGGAAGAAGGAAACAATCTTCAGGCAATCTCCCTCCAAAACATTCTCAAGGGAAGGAGCTCGGGGGCGAGCAAAAGAAGAAGAGTTCCCATAAAGGGCCGAACCCGAAAGGCAAGGCCTCAAAACCTGGAGGATGTTTCTTGTGCGGAGGACTGCACATGGTGAGGGAGTGCTAACAAAAACAGGCACTAAATGCTTTGACAGCTTCCATCCACGCCCCCCCCGATCGGACAAGGGCAAAGCTGTTACTCTTAGTTCGAGCAGTTCTGAATCCAGTAGCGACGACGAGGAGTCGCAAGGACCCCGAATGGGAGCAATGCGTTTGTTGAATGCTATGTGGGGTCAAATGGGGGAGAACATGAAGACAAAGTTACAAAAAGCAGGAAGTAGTGAGCTGATGTATGTGGACATCAAGCTAAATGGCCAAACGACCCATGCAATGGTGGACACGGGCGCTACCCACAACTTCATAACCGATCGAGAGGCACAGCGACTTGGGTTGATCTTGGAGAAGAGCCTAAGCCGAATGAAGGCGGTAAACTCGGAGGCTAGGCGAATCTCCGGGTTGGCGAAGGGAGTTCCCATCAACATGATAGCCGTGCCATTGGATGACTTCCAAGTGATTCTTGGAATGGAGTTTATGCACACGGCGAAGTTGGTGCTAGTGCCGTTCTTGAACTCCCTATGTATGATGGGAGGTGACGACCCCTGTGTGGTTCCCGTCTCTCGGAGAGGAACCAAGGAGCCCCAACACATATCGGCATTGCAATTGAAGAAGGGGGTACGAAAAGGCGAACTAACATTCGTGGCATGATAGGTAGTTTACTATACATCACCGTAACTAAACCGGACATCATGTTTAGTATAGGACTTTGTGCTAGATTTCAGTCTAATCCTAAACTATCTCATCTTAAAGCTATTAAAAGAATTCTTAGATATCTTAAAGGAACCCCTAATCTAAGATTATGGTATCTAAAATCCGAAAACTTTGAATTAATTACTTATGCTGATGCGGATTTTGCTGGATATAGAGAAGATAGAAAAAACATATCTGGAACATGTCAATTCTTAGGTCATGCACTTGTCACTTGGTCTTCCAAGAAACAAATCTCGGTTGCATTATCTACAATCAAAGCTGAGTATATAGCCACTGGTGCATGTTGTGCACAAGTTGTATGGATGAAAAATACATTAGAAGATTATAGAATTCACCTTAAGAATATTCCCATAAAATGTGATAACACAAGTGCAATATGTTTAACAAAAAATCCTATTCAATACTCTAGAACTAAACATATTGATATTAGGTATCATTTTATAAGAGATCATGTTAATAACCATAATATATCTTTAGAGTTTATTAATACAAAACATCAATTAGCCAATATCTTTACAAAACCTTTAAATGAAGAATAATTTGAGTTCATTAGAAGAGAGTCAAGGATGTTAAACTGTCCGAATGCATGAGCTTGTTGTATATCTTTTCCGAACTTTCTCGATTTTTTGTAAATAAAGCTTTCATGAATTTATTTTATTTCATAAATAAAGCTTTCATGAAATCCAAAATTTCAATTTACTTGGTATCAAATTTACTTCATACCCTTGCTCCATCACTTAATAATTTTTTATACACTTAGTCCCTTCACTCATGGATTTTATTGACAAATACATCTCTCATGGATTTCACTCTTATGAATTTTTAATGATAAACGGATTTTATTGATGGATATTCATGAACTTTCAATATTTTGATTCTTCTTAATAAATGCACTATTCATGAATCTTTCCTTCTCTTTTCCTTTCAAGAAGAATTCTATCATAATAAGTCAAATTTTGCTTGAGACGATTGCCCATTTCCTTTTTGTTGATGACAAAAGGGGAGAAATATGGTAAATTGATGACAAATTGGCATTATGAATGTTTGAAATAATGTGTAAAATGTATCATATCGTAAATGCTTGAATGTTTTATAAATGCTTGAAATATAATCGATATTGTCAAATGCATCACAGATATTTGAGAAATATCAAAATGTCATATGCATCGTATGTAGATACTTGAAATGTATCATGAATGCTTGAAACACATCATAATATGACATGGATACTTAAAAATATTTCATTCTTAAAATCATGCTTGATTTCATATCATTATGATGAGGTATCATACTTATCATGCTTAATTTTGTATTTACAATTGGTATCATGCCTCGGATTGATGAATTGTTATCTTTTATCAAGCTTGAAATTTGAATCTTGCTAAATTTCATATTTGAAATTAGTATCATACTTCAAAATGATGATTGTCTATCATTATTCGATATTGGACTTAAAATGTATGTCATGCATTAACATCATTTTTATTGTGATAAATACGTGGTATCGTATTTTGAAATGATAAATCATGATTAGTATCATTATATGCATGTCAATAAGTTAAATGCATATAACTTATCGATTTGATGCTTGAATTCAAAAGGCCTTGAATTCAAGAGTGTCTTTTCTCAAGTATGACATATAGATAGGGGGAGTTAAGGTTAACTCCGTCATCAATTGATTGTCATCATAAAAAAGAGGGAGATTATTGAATCTCGGATTTTGTTGATGAAATTAATTGGAAGATTATTCAATCTAATCTATATGTTGAGAAAAGTGTGTATGATTAACTACGATAGTGATCAAGGCATAAAGCAAAATAAAGTGCCAGAGTCAAGATCGAGAATTCGTTGGGAGTTCGAGAGTTCATCAGGAGTCTGGAGGTTCATCAGAAGTGCTGTCGGAATTGGCCAAGAAGCTCATCAGAACTCACTAAGAAGATCATCATGAAGTCTAGGAGCTTGCTGGGAGTCCATTGGAAGATTGCTGAGAGATCGTCGAAAGTCCACCAAAGATCGCTAGAAGCTCAACGGAAGAAACCTAGACTTACTATACTTGTTTTGTTTAGTGTATGTCTTAAAAATCATAGTTAGCACATAATTAGGCTTATATTTAGGAGGTAATCCTATTAAACATGATAAGGGCCAACTGAGCCCGTAATTGGATTGGTTTGGGCTGGATTTAAGGCCAAACCAAGTTGCTGAACCCTGTTTGGGGGTGGCACCGCTAGACTGGGGCGGTGGAACCACCTAGAGATCAGTCTCCAAGAGGCCTGGGTGGTGGTACCGCCTAAACTGGGTGGTGGTACTACCGGTAGTTATTACTACCAAGCGATGGTACCGCCCTATCAGGCGGTGGTACCACTAGAGCTCAGTCTCCGAGGCTCTGTCAGGCAATAGTACTGTCGGACTAGGCGATGGTGCCACCTAGTGTTAGTGCTGTAGGCGATGGTACCACCAGTACCCCAGAAACTTGGGATGAGATACTTTTTGGCTCCAATTTTGAAGTCATTTGGGCCTATAAATATCCCACCTTTTCTGCATGAAAGGGTAATCAAAGTGTGAAAAAATTTTTAAGTGTTGGGGTATAAAAGTGTTATAAAAGTGCAAAGAGTCTACCTCCTCTCTCTTTTTAGTTTTGCAATCATCCAAAAAGAGGTGTGAGGCTTATAAGGGTTGTCTCCTAAACCCGTGAAAAGGAGAAACCACTGTAAAGAGATAGTTGGCCTTCGCCTATTGAAAGAAGACCATTAGTGGATGTCGGTGATCTCGATGGAGGACGAATCGGGAATGGACGTAGGTCAAACAACTAAACCACTATAAAATTGGCGTGTTCTTTTCTTGCTGCATACTTTACTTTTGCTGCATTTCACTTTACTTTATTGTAAACTATCCAATCCCCTCTTCTCTAGTCACTTATAAACTTATTCGAGTCAAACGACATTTCAATACAGTTTTCGTCGAACTAAGAGTTTCATCGTACGAAATTTTTTGAAATCGATTAAATTTATCGTTTTTATTTGCTACACTAATTCACCCCCCGCCCTCTTAGTGCTATTCTTAATCCTAATAGTTTCGAATAAAATAAAACAAAACCATTTGTGACATGTACACTTATTTTATGAATGTCATCAATGGTTTGAAAGCACTTAGTAAAAGTTTTTTGAATCTTGAACTTGTTAATAAAATTTTACGATCTCTTCCTAAAAATTGAGATCCAAAAGTAACTGCTATTCAAGAAGCAAAGTATTTGAACTATTTTCCTCTTAAAGAACTCATAGGGTCATTAATGACCTATGAAATGACTTGTATAGCATATAATGAACATAAGAATAATCTTCCAAAGAACAAGAAGGATTTGACACTTAGAACAAAAGAACACCACTCGAGCGAAAGCTCAAGTGATGATGATGACTTTAAACTCCTCACAAGAAAATTTAAAAAAATTATAAAACAAGAAACTAAGAATAAATATGAACTTAAAAATGATACAATAACTTGCTATGAATGCAAAAGGCTGGGGCACTTCAAAAGCGAATATCTACAACTGAAGAAGAAGATATTCATACATCAAAAGAAGAAAGCATTCATTGTGACTTGGGACGAATCAAGTGTATTCAAAGATGATGAGCAAACCAATAAAGGCGAGGTAGCGAACTACGCTTTACTGGCTTTCGACGATGAGGTATGTGACTCACCCGAAATGTCTTTACCTTACAATGAATTACTTGATGCATTCAATAATTTGTGTGATGAATTTAATTAGTTAGTAAAAAATATAAATTGTTAAAAAAGGATCATGCTTCTCTCTCTAGTAAATTTGAAAAATTAAAAAATGAGCATGATAATTGTATGTTAACCTCTTGTATTCAATGTGAAGAATTAGATTAATACAAAAAGAAAATTTTGTTATTACAACAAATATTAAAAAAATTTAAAATTAGTACCAAATCATTAAACATGATTCTTGCTAATAAATATAATATACGTAAAAAGAAAGAAATCGATTTTGTGAATAACACTTAACAAAAGCCAACTATATTTGCCGAAGGACCCACATTGTATGTTATTCATAAAATTAAGTGTAATTTTTGTGGTAGATGTGGTCATTTTGCTTATAAATGCTTATTTAAAAATTATGTCTCATATAAATTATTTTGAGTTCTTAAAGGAACCATGAATGACTTAATGTCAAAAATCAAGATAGATAGATCTAATTATGAGAGACCCAAAGTTAAATAAGTACATAGAATAAACCTATCTTTCTTGTAAACATGTCTACAATCGAAAGCTAGGAGCAAAAAATTAATATCTTGATAATGGATGCTCAAGGTATATGACCGAAAATCTAACACACTTCATAAAGCTCACTAGTCAAAATAATAATAATATTGACATTGGAATTATTTAATTGAGGATTTTTTTTTATGTGTTATATACTATTGATCTTTGTCATGACAAAACTTATTTTTCGGTTTTAATCGATGATGCATGGATTTAGCATAAAAGAAAAGGACATACTTGTATGAAATCAATCAAATTAAAATAAAAAAAGGAGAATGTATTTTTCTTAAAAATGTCTATATCCCTAAAGCTTGTTGAGTTTTTCAATAAGAGATTAATGAATCTATTTATATATATTTTTTATGAATCACTTGAACTATGAAAGTAATTTTGATGAGTTGATGAATTGAATTTGAATAAGTTTTATCCAAATCTCTCATCTTGATGACTTGAGATTTCTTATGCATGAATCAAGATATTTTACTATTTGATCTCCTATGTTTTTTTGCTATTTACTAAAGAGGAGACTTATCAAAATGAGTCATGATCTTTCGATATTCACAACTTGAGATTTGGTTATTTCATATGACTCCTTTGTGCTTATGATATCTATACCCCATCATTAAATTGATCTTGATGTAAATTTATCTTTATTATTAATATTTATCATGATTTAAAAATTGATGTAAAGGAAAAAAAATTATAATATTATATTATTCCCTTCTTTTTGACAATGACAAATGGGGAGAAAAAATTGCTAGCTTATGTACTTCAAGAATAAGCAAGAATTGCTAGCTTGCACATATTAAAAGAGAAGCAAGAATTGCTAGCTTAGACATCTTAAAAAGCAAAACTTACAAACTTACGCATCTCAAAAGAGAAGCAAGAATTACTAAATTGCACGTTTCAAGTAGAAGCAAATATTGTTAACTTTCACATCTATAAGACTTGCTAACTTGTATGTTCTAAAGTGATGTTAAACTTGCATGTTTCAAAACCTAGCTAGTTGCACTTTTCTCCTTTTTGTTAATGACAAAGAGGGAGAATTAATGATGAATGGTTTGAAAATGTTAATGTTTTGGTATAATACCCAAAGGAATGATGATTTTATATTTTGAAAATATGCATGATGATTTGGTATAATGCATGCAATGATGTGATCAATTGGTTGTTTCAATACTCATGATGCATGTAATGATTTTCTGCATTCAAAGTTTATTTCAATATAGTATAGAGATAGGGGGAGTTTAGTGTAAACTTCATCATCAATTGATTGTCATCATCAAAAAGGGAGAGATTGTGGAATCTCAGATTTTGATGATGAAATCAATTAATAAAGTTATGATCTAATCAGCGTTTGAGTGATGGAGGACTAACTTCGATCATAGAAAGATAAATTGATTGAAGTAGGAGAATCAGATGTTGGGCTAGAGGGCATCATGTCAGAAGATTGGACGTTGGTCCGAAGGACTGGTCAACATGTCAGTAGAAGGACTTCGTGCCATAAGTTCGGGCATCGAGTCAGAAGGATCGGACATTGCGCCAAGGAGATCGGATATTATGGGAGATCAACATGCCGATGGTCGGGCAATACGCCAAAGGAGAAGACAATGCACTGAAGGTTTGGACGAAGCACCAAATGAACGAATGACATGTTGGACAACATAAGATTAGTGTTTGTAATTGGTCGTGTCTTGATCAAAATAGGTTAGGTTGTAATTGAGTTACTTTTGAGTGTAACCATGTTATCTCAATTAGGAGTCTATTGGGCCTGATCTGGGGTTGAGTTCAGCTTATTGGGAGGCCCATTTAGTGATCCATAAATGGGTCAAGCGGTGGTACCACCAGAATAGGTGGTGGAACCGCTTGTGAGCAGGAAAAGTATGAAATGTACTTCTTCCAAAAGACCCAACGATGGTAATACTAGTGTCAAGTGGTAGTGCCGCCCAAACATAGCCTCTTAAACTATGTCAGGCAGTGGTACTACCCAAACTATGTGATGGTACCGTCTAGTGTTGTAGGCGGTGGTATCGTTAGTGCTAGTCATAGGTGCCCAACAAGCCAATCACACGAGTGATGGTACGTGTGACTTGATACAGAATCTTTTTGCTTATTATATTTTGGCATATATCACTTTATAACTATTGCATATACACATATATATATATTGTGATGTCCTTAGATTTGTGTAATGGGAATCGAATCGTGATGAGATCACGATAATGAGATCGATTCACCTTTAAACACATATCCTAAATAATCCCGATCATAAGTTACTCGAGAGGGACATCGTGATAACCGGACAGACTAGTGTGCTGTATACCCGTCCATATTCTAGATGCAGCTAGTCTCATAGCTACTCGTGTAGGGACACTAGGGTTACAGTATAGGTGCTCATTGGAGAATGAGTTCACTAATTGATCAACTTACGGAATGCTGGATGGTTGATGATGCCTTATTGTCAGACAACGATTCCATAGTCCTAGTGGTGTATTTGGTCCTTAAACTTGAGACTCCAAGGATGTCCTATATGAGTGCTCCACTCTTTGATACCAGACTTATAGGTTTGGCTGTCCCAGATCTAGTACAGTTGGTCATTAGGAGTGGTAGTCGACCTTACAAGAGCTATTGAGTGTCGATAGAGGATCATCCACTCTCGGCATCATGAGAGGAATGTCCCATGTGTTCTTGCTCAGACAAATCTCTAGCCAGGGTCATTCGGGTTGAGAGAGAAAGAGTTCTCCGGAAGAATCCGATTAGAGCGAGACTCGAGTGGAAACCGTATGGGTCTGACAGCACCATGCTCTATATACGGTCTCTGGGATATTAGATGGATGAGGGACTATAGGTACACGGTAATTGAGGACAGACAGGTCCAATGGATTGGATTCCCCTGTATCGTCTGGGGACTACGGCATAGTGGCCTAGTACGTTTGTAGTCGATGAGTCAAGTGAATTATTACAGAGATAATAATTCACTGAGTTAGAAGGAGTTCTGACAGGTATGACTCACGGCCAGCTCGATATTGGGCCTAAAGGGTCACACACATATGGTAGGCATTGCGATGAGTAGATGTTCGGATATGAGATATCCGACAAAGCCCTTGTCTTATTGGATGTAGATCCAATACCCACTAGGGGAGGATCCATTAGGGTTTGATAGGGGACCTCTATAAATAGGAGAGATTCAGAGCCTCATAGGCTAGAGCCTTTGCTTGCCTCTCCTATTCTCCTCCCCCTCTCCACCTTAGAGTAGGCCTGGAGTTTTGAGGAGCGTCGTCGCAGCCCTGCTGTGTGGATCACCGCTAGAGAGGAGGATGCTTGACCTCCTTCACCCTCTCCTAAAGATCTGCAAGGAAACAGGGATATACGATCTCCCTAGGTAACACAATCTACTCTATATGCAGTTTTAAGTTTCGCGGATTTTGCGCACCAATCTTCGTACGACGACGAACATCTCTTTGGGAATCGAGGATTTTGTTTTCTTGTTCTTCCGTTACGCATGTGATGTCACCCCCAAGATTTCCCAACAGTAGTATCAGAGCCAAGTTGTTCGTGCGAATGATTGGTTTTGAACTGCGTGTGTTGTGTTTAGGAAGAATTTTGATGCAAAAACAAGGAAGGACAATAACAGTTACTGCCCTCGATCTGTGTGCGTGCAGTGCAGCCGAAGGCAGGCAGAGAAGGGGCTGCGCCTACAGCAGCCGGTGGGGCTGGCAACCCGCGGGTGCCCCACCCGCGGTCGTTGCCGCACGGCGCCGACAGGCAGGGCTATAGGCAAGGCGGCCACCTACGTGCGGGCACTATGCCCGCGCGCAAGGGCGATGCCTGTCGGTGCTGGACCCGCGGGCAGAGGCACCATGGGGCGAGTCGCCTGCAACCGCAGTGCCTACGGGCTGAGGCGCCACAAGGCAACGACGCTTGCGACCGCTGCTCCTGCGGGCAAACACCCCTGCAAGGGTGGCCGCCCGACGGGGCACTGCACCCGCGGGCATCGCCCTCGCGGGGGCAACGCCACCCGTAGGGGCGCCAACCCACGGTGGCACCGACCTACAGGGGCGGTGCCCCCACCCCACTACACAGGTCGCCGCCAGTAGGGTGGCTGTGGCGGCAACAGCAAAGGGGAGTGGGGCATTTGGGTTTTTTTAGCAAAAGATAGTTTTGCCCCTCGAAATTTATGAAATTCCAGTTTCTGTCTTTTGTCCAAATTATGAAAATACCCCTATGAATTCAGAAATTTCCTATATGTCCCTGATTTCATAAAATACTAATTAATTAAAAGGTTTAGTTGATTATTATTTTTTATCATTATCTAGTAGTCCTACATGATGATGATTATTTATACATGTGATGTATGATGTGTGGACGGATGATCATGGACCGTGTGATGTGTGTACTTGTGATTATTATTATTGAGGTTTGCGAGCCTCCATTATATTTCTCATTTATTGTCGGGCCTGCGTGACTATGATTAAGTTGTAATCACATGAGGAGGCGCAGCGGGAGCGTGAATGCAATAGCGGGACCCACGAGACGGACGATCGCGATGCATGAAGATGCATCAAGATATCGACGGAACCAACGAGGACGAGATGGACGAATACAGGGCATGGAGATGCACCGTTGCACACATAGATCTTGATGTGAGTGATTAGGCCTACTGGCTCGGGCCTAATCACATTAGGTTGTGGTCCATGATCATCTAGTGTAATTGCTTATACACATACTAGATATCTATATACATTTGCATGCGATGTAGATATATATTAAATATGTATATGTGTGACATGTCATATTAGGAGATGAAATCATAGAAACATCTCTCTCGATAATATTAAGTCGGTAAACGTGAGGCAATTAGATTGACCCACGTGGCCTTCCATCGTTATAAGTAGGAACTGATTCCCGATGTAGGTTCAGTTGGTCGAGTCTCTCGAGACTCACCTATATCGCGATTTGTTATCTTACTTACGACATAGAGATGTCATCGGTGACCTGAGGGCATGGTATGCTTGGTCGAGTCCCTCGAGGGTATATCATCAAATCAGACTCATCTTGTAACGAAGGTGTTGACTTAACCGAGCATCATGGTTGGTCGAGTCCCTCGAGACCATGGTGATTCGGAGGCCGAACAGGACGGGAATCACAAGGAGTTGTGATCGGCAAGAGTTACCTACCTTTTAGGCATAGTATGATTAGTCGAGTCCCTCGAGGTTACACTAAAATGCTGATTGGATCCTGATCCCCACTAGAAGTCTACCGGAGACTTCCGTTTCATGTGCTAAGGGTGTCATGTGACTCGTTAGTAAAATAATGGGAGCATATTAAGATAGAAGTCCATATCTTGATAGTTTATTTCTTGCAAAATCTGCATGTTCTTCATTTTTGCTGCATCTTTATTTTTAGAAAATGTCGCTTTCAATTCCCTTATGTGGCATACTTTATGTCAACTGCCTCACTAGTCCAAATTATATGGATTGGCTCTGTAACTTAAGAATTGTTCTCACGATGGAGAAAATCGTGTACGTCCTTGATATAGTGATGCCTGCGCCCGAAGAAGGGGTAAGCGAGGATGAGATTGCTCGCTACGTGAAGTACATTGATGACTCCACTCTTGCTCAGTGCTATATGTTGGGCTCTATGACTCCTGAGTTACAGAGACAACCTGAAAAGATGGATGCCAGATCCATTCTCCTACATGCCCGTAAATTGTTTGAGGAATAGGGAAGGACTCAGCGATATGAGATATCCAAGAGCCTCTTCCGCGCTAGGATGACTGAGGGGACATCAGTTCAGAACCATGTCCTAAAGATGATTGAGTGGATAGAGAAACTCACAGGTCTAGGAATGGTCCTAGAGGATAACATGTGTGTGGACATTGTGCTTTAGACCCTACTAGATTCCTTTTCACAATTCATAATGAATTTTAATATGAACAAGCTTGAGATGACTCTCCTAGAGCTCCTCAATATGTTGAGGGAGGCAGAGAGTACTATTAAGAAAGAGAAGCCAGTTCTCTACACTAGTGAGACCAGAAAGAAAAGGAAAGCAGAAAGGTCCCTTAAGAAGGGAAAGGGCAAGGGTAGACCAGGTAAAGCAAAGGTTGCTAAGAAAGACCCAGCAAAGGACAAAGTCCAGTGCTTCCATTGTGGCAAAGATGGACACTGGAAGAGGAATAGCGAAAAGTACCTTGCAGAGAGGGCGAAATAGAAGCTTGGTGAAGCTTCAGGTACATTCATATTCAATCTCCAATTGTCAGATTTTTGTGATAGTGCATTGGTATTGGATACCAATATTTCTTATCACATCTATAATTTATTGTAAATTCTAGCAAAGCCGAGGGGAGATTGGTGAGAGGAATATTGCATAAAGGTTTGTTTATGCTAGACACTACTCCACATATCATGAGTGTAAATGTGTCCAAGAGGAAACGAGATGAGATGAACAGTGCATACCTGTGGCATTGTAGGCTAGGTCACATCCATGAAAGAAGGATTCAAAAGTTGCTAAATGATGGATATCTAGATCCATTCGACTATGTATCATATGCAACTTGCGAGCCTTGCCTTCGTGGAAAACTGACCAACTCTCAATTTAGTGGAACTGGAGAGAGAGCCACTGAGCTGTTGGAACTAATACATAGTGATGTATGTGGACCCATGTTAACTCATGCCATTGGTGGTTACTCCTACTTCATTACCTTTACTGATGATTTCTCAAGGTATGGATATGTGTACTTAATGAAGTACAAGTCCGAGGCTTTTGAGAAATTCGGAGAGTATAAGAATGAGGTAGAGAACTAGACTGGAAAGAGTATCAAAACTCTTCGATCAGATCGAGGAGGTTAGTACTTAAGTATAGAGTTTAATCAGTTCCTTAAGGACCATGAGATATTATCCCAATGGACACCTCCTTATACACCTCAGCTCAATGGTGTCTCTGGAAGGAGGAATCGTATGCTATTAGATATGGTACGGTCCATGATGAGTTTTGCTGACCTACCTATCTTATTCTAAGGATATGCCCTAGAGACCGCAACTTACCTTCTGAACAGAGTTCCAACTAAGTCGGTAGTGTCTACACCATATGAGATATGAAAAGGAAAGAAATCTGATCTTAAGGTTGTTAAGATTTGGGGCTGCCCTGCCCACGTTAAAAGACACAACCCCGATAAGTTAGAATCAAGGACAGAGCGATGCAAATTTATGGGATACCCCAAGGAAACTTATGGGTATTATTTCTATCATCTCGAGGACCAAAAGGTCTTTGTAGCTAAGAGAGTAGTGTTTCTTGAGAAGGAACACATTCTTGGCGGAGACAGTGGGAGAATGATAGAGTTGAGCGAGGTTGGAGAACCAAGCTCAAGCACCACTCTACAGCCCGAGTATGTTTAGGTACCTAATACACAAGTTTCAACTTTACGTAGGTCTAATAGAGTATCTCATCCTCCTAAGAGATATGTGGGACATATTAGAGGAGAGGATGTTGAGGATATTGATCCTCAGACCTACGAGGAGGCTATTATGAGTATAGACTCCGGGAAGTGGCAAGAAGCCTATTAGGACTCTTGTTTGGAGAGTCCTAATTGAGAGGGACATTCATGTAAAACTGTTAGGACTCTAGCTAGGAGAGTCCTAATTGAGAGGGACATTCTGTTAGGACTCTAGCTAGGAGAGTCCTAATTGAGAGGGGCATTCATGTAGGAGGTGTTTTCTTAGAGAAGAATTAGGAGTTGTAAGGGAATAGGAGTCTTGACTAGGAGTCCTATTAGGAGTTGGTTAGAAGTAAGAGTCTTAAGTAGGAGTCCTATTATGAGTTAGGGTTTAGAAGCCCTATAAATAGCCATGTATTCCTTCTCTTTTCATAAGCAATAGATGAATCTTTTCTGCAGCCTTTGAGCAGCAACTTGGAGGGAGGAACCCCTATAGAGTTCCAAGGAGGCCGATCCCCTAAAGAGATCAACCCCAAGTTTAGAATCTGCAAGGGTTCTAACACCTGGTATAAGAGCAGCGTTCTTGGCGTCTCGCTGCCCTTTCACAGCCATCCATCAACCCTCTACAACCATCCAAAGCAATTCCCACAATTTCTTAAAAGATCATCACCGAATTCCGTCATCATCTCCACCACCACGGATCATCCTTTGATCTCCCCGTGAATTGCAACAGGTTCTGGTTTCCTACCTTACTGCTGCTGCAATTTAGTTATCCTTATTCGAAAATCCAAAAAAAAGAAAAAATCATTCCTATATTGCTGCATAAACTTTTCGTCACAAAGTTTTCATCTCTACGACGAAAGATACATTGCAGAATTCCAGCCGCATAGCACCATCTGTTTGATCTTGCTACTATGCTTTTTCTATCCAAATTTCTACGAAATTTTTATGACATCTTTGACACTTCTTAACAGTGGATTTCCCTTTGGTTTCATCAAAAAATTCTCAATATAAACTACTAATCTTTTATGTACAATTTGCTGCACTTGAATTGCAGAATTCAAGCCGCATAGCACCATCTGTTTGATCTTGCTACTATGCTTTTTCTATCCAAATTTCTACGAAATTTTTATGACATCTTTGACACTTCCTAACAGTAGATTTCCCTTTGGTTTCATCGAAAAATTCTCAATATAAACTACTGATCTTTTATGTCCAATCTACTGCACTTGAAAATCTATGCTGCAGAAAATTTCAGCTGCATATCGTTGCCTTAACCCATCTATTTGCAATCTTTTTTGAATGAAATTTCTTATACACTTCATAGATCATCTTGGCTTCCATCTAAGATTGATCTATTAAGAAATTCATTGCTAAAAATGATTTTATGTTGCTACAAATTTTTAACATAACCCGCTGAAATTTTTCGATGATAATTCTGCAATTACAACTTGTACCAATTTCCTTGCTGTTATACTGCCAAAATTTTCTTGATTAAATTAGATATCCTTGCTGTCATATAAACTGTGATTTTGATATCAATTCCCTCCTCAATTCTCTCAAGTTTTTGGTGGAAATTACGTCGAGAAACCATTGTTTCTTCGACGACAATTCTACTCTTACAAGACAGCACATACTTGCTGCAACTTCCACGGATTTCTGTCAAACCTTTGCTACCATCTACCACAGATCCAAAACTTTCATCCACAGCCCTAAAACTCTACCAAACCATACTCTCAAACTGCACCCAAAACAGCCACAAAATAAGCCTAAACCGCAGCCTACATCCACCAATCCACCAACACTTTCGACCATCACTTCTCTCAACCTATACATGCCTTTAACCCAACAGCAAAAGAGAGATCTTAACATCATTGATTTGGGGCCATAAACTATGGCATCTAAGGAGGTAATCAATGCTAAATTCGAAGCCTTGGAGGCGCGAATGGAGGATAAGATTCGGACGCTCTTTGCCGAACTCAGATTGGGCCGACCACTAAGCCCAAAGAAATCATATCAAGGAGAGAGCTTTGCCCAATCACACCAAGCCCGAAGAGATGATTTCCAAGGGAGGGTAGGCTCTATGACCAACCCCAACTATCCATGCATGAGAGTGGACTTCCCTAGATGGGAAGAAGGAGACCCGATTGGTTGGATCTCGCGCGCGGAGCGATATTTTCGGTACCACAAAACTGCGGATGTATCTATGGTGAAAATTGCAGCTATACATCTTGAAGGGGATGCTATATAGTGGTTTGACTGGTTTGAACATACTTATGGAGTCCTTTCATGGTGACAATTCAAAGAAGGACTACTGATTCGCTTCAGACCAACCGATTACGAGAATATTGACGAACAACTAGCAAAGATCCAACAAACCTCCACCATTCAGGAGTACCAAACCAGGTTTGAAAGGTTATCTAATCAAAATCATGATTGGTCTCAAAAATAGCTATTGAGGACATTCATTGAGGGCTTGAAGCCGGAGATCCGAGGAGAAGTTAAAGCGCGACAACCGTACACGCTTATGGCAGCTATCTCTTTTGCACGACATCAAGAGGAGCACTTGAACCATGAAGCTCGGAGGACTAGGGTCGCTCCTTAACCAATAATATTGAAGCCCTCAGCCCCCCCTACCATCGACCAAGTCCCTGCACCAAAGAAGTTAACAGGAGAAGAGCTTCGGGAGCGATATGCGAAGGGGTTATGTTGGCATTGTGACGAGCCGTGGAGCCGTGAGCATCGCTGTAGTAAAGGAGGACTTCTTATGATTGAACCGATAGAAGAAGAGGTCATTGAACATTCAGAAGAGAGCCTTGAACATGAAGAAAAAGATGCAGAAGAAGAGCCACAACCGACTGACGTTACAGTACACGCACTAGCCAGCTACTCAAACCCGCAAACGATAAAAGTTGGAGGCCTTCTCAAACAACAACCAATCACTATTCTCATCGACATGGGCAGTACTACTAACTTCCTAAATAGTAAGCTTGTTGTTCGGAT
Source organism: Musa acuminata AAA Group (assembly GCF_036884655.1). Taxonomy (NCBI): domain Eukaryota; kingdom Viridiplantae; phylum Streptophyta; class Magnoliopsida; order Zingiberales; family Musaceae; genus Musa; species Musa acuminata. The sequence continues at coordinate 16,462,844 of NC_088344.1, read as the reverse complement.
AGCATTACCTATCGAGAATCGCTGTAGGTTTGATGTTAAGGTCATCGACGGACGGAGTTTGAATTGTGATCGTAGGCGCCCTCAGGAGAAACTATTGCTGAAGGACCAAGAGATAATTACAGATTTCTTCCTTCTCACTCTTAACAATCATGAGGCCATGCTCAGAATTAAATGGTTGCCGACATTAGGTGATATTTTTTGGAATTTTATGAAACTAATTATGAAATTTTACAGTAAGGAGAAACAGGTGACATTGCACGGGAAACGTGGGGGCGACATAACAACGATTTGCACACAACAAATGGAGAATGTTTTGCATAAAGCATGCAGTGGCTTTTTGGTATAACTTGAGCAGCAAACTAAGGAAGAGCCAATAGAATTTGAAGATCCAAATCTACTTCCTTTGCTTGCTGAATTTTTAAATATATTTGACGAACCGTGCAACCTACCTCTCACCCGTCGGCATGATCATTGTATAACGATTCTTCCAGACAAATCTTCAGCAAATACTTGGCCATATCAGTATCTACATCTCCATCTCCAGAAAGATGAAATAGAAAGGATTATAAAAGAGATGCTCGAAACAGGAGTTATTCAGCCGAGTTGCAACCTCTACTCTTCACCGGTGCTACTTGTACACAAGAAGGACGGAACATGGCGAATATACATTGATTACCGAGCTCTCAATGGCATAACTATCAAGGATAAATACCCTATTCTAGTACTAGATGAATTGCTATATGAAAGGGAGCACAAATCTTCACAAAGATGGACCTTTGATCCGGGTATTATCAAATACAAGTGTACGAAGAAGTCATACCGAAAACCGCCTTTCGAACACACAACGGCCACTAGAAATTTTTACTTTCTTCAACAAAAGGTGGGATATCTTGGGCATATCATATTAGAGGAAGGTGTGACAGTGGACCCCTTCAAAATTGGAGCAATGCAAAACTGGCCGACCCCGAGAAACATAAAATTACTATATGACTTTCTGGGTTTAATAGGCTACTACCGTAAGTTCGTGAAAAACTATGGAAAGATCAGTGTACCACTTACTTCCTTACTGGAAAAAGATGTCCTCCAATGGTTGGACAGAGCCTCCACTGCCATCGACAAACTTAAGGCAGCCATGACGACGACGCCGGTGCTAACACTACTAGATTTCAACCGACCCTTCATTATTGAGGTCGACACATCTGGAGTCAGAATTGGAGCTATTCTCATGCAAGATGGTCGACCACTTGCATACACTAGCAAGGCATTATCTCCCTCCTATCAAAATAAGTCAACATATGATAAGGAGATGCTCGCCATTGTGCGCGCAGCAACGCGGTGGAGACCCTACTTGATTGGTCGACGATTTCAAATTAAAACCGACTATAAAAGCCTCAAGTACTTTTTGGAGCAAAAGATATCATCCCCTGAGCAGCAAAAATGGGTAACAAAACTTCTTGGATTTGATTATGAAATAACTTACAAAATGTGGAAAGAGAATATTGTTGCAGATGCGCTTTCGCAACTACTTGAGCAAGCTAAATTTTTGGTCGTTTTACTTCCAACCAACGACTTCCTTGAGGATATTAAGATGGAATGGCAGGAAGATTCGGAGACCAGTAAGATACAAAAAAAATTAGAGGAAGCACCAAGCTCCGTGGCTCATTACAATTGGGACTCAAAAGAATTACACTATAAGGGACGCATTGTGCTTATGATAAATTCTACTTGCATCTTCACGAGTAGATTTTGTGTTGAATCTCGGATTTTGATGATGAAGTCAATTGTCATTTGTTGTCTAATCTATGTGTTGAGATAAGTGTGCAGGATTAACTACGATGAAAGATAGACAAGCAGCAGGAGTTGCGCCGGAGTCAAGTTCATAATCACGTTGGGAGTTCGAGAGTTCGACGGAAGTACGGACGGTCGTCGGAGGTTCTGCGGGAACAGATCCGAGAAGTCCAGAAGCTTGCCAAGCGAAGCTCGTCGGAACTCACCAAGTGGATCGTCGCAAAGTCCAGGAGTTTGCCGGAAGTCCGCAGAAGCATCACCGAGGGTTCATCGGATGATCGACGGAAGTTCGCCGGAAACTCGCCGGAAAAAGCAATTGACGTACCGAAGCAAAGCTGCAGAAATTGTCTTAGATTTAATCGTAGTTAGCACGGTGATTAAGTTAGAAATGGGAGGTGATCCCATTAGCTTAATCCTGGGGCAATTGGGCCCCTGAAGAACTCAAGTTGGGTCGAATGGTTCAACCCATTCGAACCCAAGAAGCTGTGGGAGGTGCAACCGCCCAGGCAGGGAGGTGCCACCGCCCAGGCTAAGTCTCCCAGCGAGACTGGGAGGTGCAACCGCTCCAGCCAGGCGGTGCAACCGCCCAGGGCTCAGTCTCCAAGCGAGACTGGGCGGTGCAACCTCCTCTGTCAAGCGGTAGCACCGCCTGAGCTCAAGTTTCGAGCTCTGCCTGGTGATGCAATCACCGAGCTCAGTCTTCGAGCTCTGGAAGAGAAGTATGACCTCTCTGGCCAGGAGATGCACAGCCTAAGCTCAGTCTTCGAGCTCTGGCAGAGAGGTGCAACCACCTCTGGCAGAGAGGTGCAACCACCTCTGGCAGAAAGGGGCGATCACCTCTGGCAGAGAAGAGAAACTTCTCTGGTCAGGAGATGCACCGCCTGAGCTCGGTCTTCGAGCTCTGGCAGGAAGGTGCAACCACCCCTGACAGAGAAGGTGCAACCGTCTGAGCTCAGTCTTCGAGCTCTGCCAGGCGGTGCCACCTCTCCAGTCGAGAGGTGCAACCGCCTGAGCTCAGACTTCGAGCTCTGCCAGGCGGTGCCACCTCTCCAGTCAAGAGGTGCAACCGCCTGATCCCGAAATTTCGGGATTTGATCGTTTTGAGCTCGAAATTTGAATTGGGTTGGGGCCTATAAATACCCCACCCATTCAGCACTGAAAAGAAACAGACCCACACCGAAATCTTGATCTTTTCTGTGATTCTAAGAGCTCAAAAGTGTTGTAAAGCCTTTAAGTCTCCTCCTTCTGTTCTTCAAGTTTTCAGTTGTAAAGTGAGGAGAGAAAGGTCTGTAAAGGTTGTCTCCTGAGCCTGTTAAAAGGAGAGAAACTGTAAAAGGGCAGTTTGGCCTTCGCCCATTGAAGGAAGGCCCCTAGTTGACGTCGGCAACCTCGTCGGTGGAGGAAGCCAAAAGTGGAGTAGGTCAAGGCTGACCGAACCACTCTAAATCTCTGGTTTGCGTTTATTTTTGAGCACTTTATCATTACTGCAAACCTCCTCCATTACTACTGCTCTCTGCGCTTTCACGAACAAGTTCTAAGTGCTGTTCTTCCGAATCTGCATTCAGACGTAAATTCGTATTTTCGTACATTACAGTTTATGTTTACGTTTGATTCTGCAGAACTGTCTTCGGTGCTTTTACGAAAGAGTTTCTTTGCAGTTTACACTTACATTTTGATCCTATTGATAACTGCAAACTGTCCTCTACAATTTTACGAACGAGTTTCAACATTTAGACGTAAAACTGCATTTAGACGTAAATCGGCTTTCTTCTCACAATCATCAGTTCTCAGTTCACGTTTACGTCTTGATTTCAACAGCATACTGCTCTCTGCGAGTATACAAACGAGTTTCAAAGTTTAGACGTAAATCTGCGTCTAGACGTAAAACAGCGTTTAGACGTAAATCTGAGTTTAGACGTAAAACTGCGTTTAGACGTAAATTTGAGTTTAGACGTAAACTGCGCTTAGACGTAAAACTGCGCTTAGACGCAAACTGTGTTTAGACGCAAACTGCGCTTAGACGCAAACTGTGTTTAGACGCAAACTGCGCTTAGACGCAATCTGCGCTTAGACGCAAACTGCACTTAGATACAAACTGAGAATTAGCTTTTGCATCATAATAGTTTTTTTTTTATTGAACGAACGCAGCTTTTGGTTTTTAATCGCTGTAAGATTTCCGCTGCACTAATTCACCCCCCCCCCTCTTAGTGCTCTCGATCCTAACAATTGGTATCAGAGCCCGGTTAACTCTCAAAAAGATTAAAACCCAAGAGAGATGGCTTACGCCGGAAACCAAGAGGGCCATTCTATTACACGTCCACCCATGTTTAATGGGACGGACTACACCTACTGGAAAACCCGAATGAGGATCTTTCTTATTTCTATGGATTTTGAATTATGGAATCTTGTCGAGAATGGTTTTTCAAAGTCTTCTCTTCCAATGATCGATTGGAATGATTTGGAGAAGAAGGCTTTCGCTCTAAATGCAAAGGCTATGAATGCCTTATTTTGTGCACTCGATAAAAATGAGTTTAACCGTGTTTCAACTTGTGAAACTGCATTTGATATTTGGCACACACTCGAAGTGACCCATGAGGGCACAAGTAGAGTAAAAGAGTCAAAAATCAATTTGCTGTTACACTCTTTCGAACTCTTTCGAATGAAACCGAGTGAAACCATTGGCGACATGTTTACCCGTTTCACGGATGTCGTCAACGGTCTAAAAGGACTCGGAAAGAGCTTTTCGGATTTTGAGCTTGTTAATAAGATACTAAGATCCCTTCCTAAGAGTTGGGATCCTAAAGTCACCGCTATTCAAGAGGCAAAAGATCTGCGAAATTTCCTTCTTGAAGAACTAATCGGGTCACTAATGACCTATGAAATGACTTGTAAAGCTCATGAAGAGCAAGAAGACATCCTTCCAAAGAACAGGAAGGATATGGCACTCAAAACGTCAGAATGCCACTTGAGAGAAAACTCAAGTGATGAGGACTGTGATGATGACTTGGCACTTCTAACAAGAAAGTTTAAAAAGTTCTTTAAAAGAAACAAGTTTAAGAATGATGCAAAAAATAAACTTGAACCCAAAAAGGACCAAGTGATCTGCTATGAATGCAAAAAGCCGGGACACTACAAAAGTGATTGTCCCCAAGTCAAGAAAAGAACAACAAAGAAGAAGGCGCTCCAAGCAACATGGGATGATTCGAGCGCATCTGAGGAAGAGGAGTCCAACACCGAGCAAGTTGCTCATTACGCCTTAATGGCCATCGAAGACGAGGTAACAAATTCAATAGATGCTGATTTATCTTTCGATGAATTATTAAATGCTTTCAATGACTTATTTGACGAATGCAAGAGTATAAGTAGAAAATATAAATTGCTGAAAAAGATGCATGATAGTCTTACTTGTGAGTTTGATAAGTTAAAAGTCGAACATCATGATAGTTTAAATTCATGTATCAAATGTCATGATTTAGAAACTATGCAAAAAGAAAACCTGCTACTCAAGGACACCTTGAAGAAATCCGAGGTTGGTAGCAAGTCATTAAACATGATCCTTGCAAACAAGAGTCACATTCCAAAAAGGAGCGGGATTGGATTTGTGAGAAATCCTCACCAAAATCCAACCACCTTCATAAAAGGCTCCATCTTACATGTTCAACACCAAACCAAGTGCAACTTTTGTTGCAAATCTGGACACAAGACACATTGTTGTCCATTCAAGAAAATAAGTCCAAACAAATTAATTTGGGTTCCTAAAGGAACCATGATAAACTCTATGCAACATGATAGAAAATGTAGATCTATTTATGAGGCACCCAAAAGCAAATGGGTACCTAAACATCATCCTTTCTTGTAGAAAACTAAACAATCGCAAGCTAGGAGCAAGAAATGGTACCTTGATAGTGGATGCTCAAGGCATATGACCGGAGATCCATCTCAATTCTCTAAGCTCACTAGCATAGACGAAGGATATGTCACCTTCGGAGACAACAACAAGGGTAAAATCATTGGCAAAGGAACCATAGGTAACAAATCCAACCTCTCTATTGAAGATGTTTTACTAGTTGATGGTTTAAAACATAACCTCTTGAGCATTAGTCAATTATGTGATAAAGGATATATTATAAGATTTGAATCTAATGCTTGCATCATTGAAAAACCACACAAAAATATATCTATGATTGCATTAAAACAAAACAACGTATACACTATTGACATCAATGACTTATGTGATGAAATGTGCCTTGCCGTTATGAATGAGGATGCTTGGCTATGGCATAGAAGATTAGGTCATGCTAGCATGAAACTAATCACTCAAGTATCATCTAGAGAACTTGTAAGAGGAATTCCTCATATCAAGTTCATCAAAGATAATGTATGTGATGCTTGCCAATTAGGTAAGCAAATTAAGGGTAGCTTCAAAGCTAAGAATCAAATAAGCACCTCTAGGCCCTTACAATTGATCCATATGGACTTGTTCGGACCAATCTCTACATCGAGTCTAGGAGGTAGCAAATACGCCTTTGTCATTATTGATGACTATAGCAGATATACATGGACCTACTTCTTAAAACAGAAAAATGAATGCTTTAGATATTTTACCAAGTTTTGTAAACTTGTTCAAAATGAAAAGGGATCTATGATTTCGTCAATTAGAAGTGATCATGGTGGAGAATTTCAAAACCATGACTTCCAAGAATTCTGTGAACTCAACGGATATAACCATAATTTCTCTACTCCAAGAAATCCTCAACAAAATGGGGTAGTAGAAAGAAAAAATCGAAATTTACAAGAAATGGCAAGAACAATGTTGAATGAACATAGCCTACCCAAATATTTTTGGGCCGAAGCTGTAAACACTGCATGCTATATTTTAAATAGAGTCCTAGTAAGACCCTTACTCACCAAAACTCCTTATGAGTTATGGAATAACAAAAAACCCAATGTCTCATATTTCAAAGTCTTTGGGTGTAAGTGTTTTATCTTGAATGAAAAGGATAACTTAGGAAAATTCGATGCTAAATCTGATGAAGGAATCTTTCTTGGTTATTCTTCGGTTTCTAAAGCTTTTCGTATCTTCAATAAAAGAACCTTAATTATTGAAGAATCCATCCATGTTGTTTTCAATGAGATTTCAGAAATTAAGAAAAATGATCTTGATGATGATTTTGATTCCTTGAATTTAAACGAAACCCCGTCTCCAACTAGCAACTTGGATGCATCCACTTCCGAAACATCCTTACCCAAGGATTGGAAGTATATAGATGCTCATCCTAAGGAGCTAATCCTAGGAGACACATCAAAGGGGGTTCAAACACGATCTTCTTTTAAAAACTTTTGTGCCAACGCCGCCTTTCTCTCCCAAATTGAACCCAAATGTGTTGATGAAGCCATGAAAGATGATTCATGGATTATCGCAATGCAAGATGAATTAAATCAATTTGAGAGAAATGAGGTTTGGACGCTTGTTCCTAGGCCAAATGACCATTTAGTTATTGGTACTAAATGGGTCTTTAGAAACAAGCAAGATGAAAATGGTATCGTGGTTAGAAACAAGGCTAGATTAGTGGCCAAAGGTTTCAACCAAGAAGAAGGTATCGATTACGAAGAAACCTTCGCACCTGTGGCTCGATTGGAAGCCATAAGGATGCTCCTTGCCTACGCCAGTTGCAATAATTTTAAGTTATTTCAAATGGATGTTAAAAGCGCTTTTCTAAATAGTTTCATTTCCGAAGAAGTTTATGTTGAACAACCCCTTGGATTTGAAAATAATGGCTACCCTAATCATGTGTTTAGACTAACTAAAGCTCTCTATGGTTTAAAACAAGCCCCAAGGGCTTGGTATGAGAGACTTAGTTCTTTTCTCATTGAAAATAATTTCATAAAAGGCAAGGTTGATACTACATTGTTTATCAAGAATTTTGAAAATAATTTTCTCATTGTTCAGATTTATGTTGATGATATCATCTTTGGCTCTACAAATGAATCTCTTTGTGAATCGTTTGGTAAAACTATGAGTCTTGAATTCGAAATGAGCTTAATGGGAGAATTAACATTCTTCTTAGGTTTACAAATCAAACAACTAAGCAATGGCATCTTTATTAGTCAAACTAAATATGCCATGAATTTATTAAAAAGGTTTAACATGAACAACTCAAAGGCCAGTAACACTCCTATGAGCACCTCCACTAAATTAGAAATTGATGAAAGTGGAGAAAGCTTTGATCAAAAAACTTATAGGGGTATGATAGGAAGTTTACTTTACCTCACTGCAACCAGACCAGACATCATGTTCAGTGTAGGACTTTGTGCTAGATTTCAATCAAACCCTAAGATGTCTCATCTCAAAGCAGTTAAAAGAATATTTAGATATCTTAATGGTACCACAAATCTAGGATTATGGTACCCAAAATCAGAAAATTTTGAGTTAATTGCTTATGCTGATGCTGACTTTGCTGGGTGTAGATTAGATAGAAAAAGCACATCAGGATCATGTCAATTTTTAGGACATGCCCTTGTTTCCTGGTCATCAAAGAAACAAAACTCAGTTGCACTATCAACAACCGAAGCTGAATATATTGCAGCAAGTGCATGCTGTGCACAAGTTGTATGGATGAAAAATACCTTAGAAGATTATAAAGTTCATCTCAAAAATATTCCAATTAAATGTGATAACACAAGTGCAATATGCTTAACCAAAAATCCTATACAACACTCAAGAACAAAACATATTGATATTAGACATCACTTTATATGAGATCATGTCACCAATCATGACGTAACCATAGAATTCATTGATACTAAACATCAACTAGCTGACATTTTTACAAAACCTCTAAGTGAAGAACAATTTGATTTCATTAGAAGAGAGTTAGGAATGCTCATGTGTCCGAATAAATAAACTTGTTAGAATTATTTTTCGGACTATATTGAATGATCAGATCACATGAATGCCATTTTCTATGATTATATCTGTAACAAAATCTTGTCCAAATGCATCTTAGTTGTTCGAATGATATAAAACAGATTTATTCGTACACTTTCATGAAAAATGAGTTTTTTGAAATAAATCTGATAAAGTGATTCCTGAATATGTATGTCATTCTGTAATATCTTTACGGGTAAAATGAATTATAACAAAAGGGGGAAGAAGTTTTCAAAGCAATCTATGTAAAATCCCTCTATAAGCTTTCGTCTAAATTGGTCTTCCTTGTATAACAATGCTTTTTGTTGATGACAAAGGGGGAGAAATATATGAATTGATAAACACTGTGATTAGAAATACCTTGAGTGATGCTATAAATAATGTTTGCACAATGCCATCCTTGCATCACCAAGAGATATATGAAACATGTGCTATAGTTTGCATTATGTCTTGAGTTGATATCCTATTTTGTGAAGTAAATGCAAACTTGCTAGAATGATAATATGTGTGCATCATGTAATAGTCCTTCGAGCTTTAAATGATAATGTTCAATTACATGATGAATAGTCACAAACACTATCATACAAACTTGATGATGAATGTCAAGCTTTGACATCATCCTTGAAGAGATACATCATGATAGGTATCATGATGGGAGTATTGATAAGTTTAACTGATCTAACTTATCAATACGTCACTTGAATTCTTAGGTCTTGAATTCAAGGTTGACTTATCTCAACTATGGCATATAGACAGGGGGAGTTAAGGATAACTCCATTATCAATTGATTGTCATCATCAAAAAGGGGGAGATTGTTGAATCTCGGATTTTGATGATGAAGTCAATTGTCATTTGTTGTCTAATCTATGTGTTGAGATAAGTGTGCAAGATTAACTACGATGAAAGATAGACAAGCAGCAGGAGTTGCGCCGGAGTCAAGTTCATAATCACGTTGGGAGTTCGAGAGTTCGACGGAAGTACGGACGGTCGTCGGAGGTTCTGCGGGAACAGATCCGAGAAGTCCAGAAGCTTGCCAAGCGAAGCTCGTCGGAACTCGCCAAGTGGATCGTCGCAAAGTCCAGGAGTTTGCCGGAAGTCCGCAGAAGCATCACCGAGGGTTCATCGGATGATCGACGGAAGTTCGCCGGAAACTCGCCGGAAAAAGCAATTGACGTACCGAAGCAAAGCTGCAGAAATTGTCTTAGATTTAATCGTAGTTAGCACGGTGATTAAGTTAGAAATGGGAGGTGATCCCATTAGCTTAATCCTGGGGCAATTGGGCCCCTGAAGAACTCAAGTTGGGTCGAATGGTTCAACCCATTCGAACCCAAGAAGCTGTGGGAGGTGCAACCGCCCAGGCAGGGAGGTGCCACCGCCCAGGCTAAGTCTCCCAGCGAGACTGGGAGGTGCAACCGCTCCAGCCAGGCGGTGCAACCGCCCAGGGCTCAGTCTCCAAGCGAGACTGGGCGGTGCAACCTCCTCTGTCAAGCGGTAGCACCGCCTGAGCTCAAGTTTCGAGCTCTGCCTGGTGATGCAATCACCGAGCTCAGTCTTCGAGCTCTGGAAGAGAAGTACGACCTCTTTGGCCAGGAGATGCACAGCCTAAGCTCAGTCTTCGAGCTCTGGCAGAGAGGTGCAACCACCTCTGGCAGAGAGGTGCAACCACCTCTGGCAGAAACGGGCGATCACCTCTGGCAGAGAAGAGAAACTTCTCTGGTCAGGAGATGCACCGCCTGAGCTCGGTCTTCGAGCTCTGGCAGGAAGGTGCAACCACCCCTGACAGAGAAGGTGCAACCGTCTGAGCTCAGTCTTCGAGCTCTGCCAGGCGGTGCCACCTCTCCAGTCGAGAGGTGCAACCGCCTGAGCTCAGACTTCGAGCTCTGCCAGGCGGTGCCACCTCTCCAGTCAAGAGGTGCAACCGCCTGATCCCGGAATTTCGGGATTTGATCGTTTTGAGCTCGAAATTTGAATTGGGTTGGGGTCTATAAATACCCCACCCATTCAGCACTGAAAAGAAACAGACCCACACCGAAATCTTGATCTTTTCTGTGATTCTAAGAGCTCAAAAGTGTTGTAAAGCCTTTAAGTCTCCTCCTTCTGTTCTTCAAGTTTTCAGTTGTAAAGTGAGGAGAGAAAGGTCTGTAAAGGTTGTCTCCTGAGCCTGTTAAAAGGAGAGAAACTGTAAAAGGGCAGTTTGGCCTTCGCCCATTGAAGGAAGGCCCCTAGTTGACGTCGGCAACCTCGTCGGTGGAGGAAGCCAAAAGTGGAGTAGGTCAAGGCTGACCGAACCACTCTAAATCTCTGGTTTGCGTTTATTTTTGAGCACTTTATCATTACTACAAACCTCCTCCATTACTACTGCTCTCTGCGCTTTCACGAACAAGTTCTAAGTGCTGTTCTTCCGAATCTGCATTCAGACGTAAATTCGTATTTTCGTACATTACAGTTTACGTTTACGTTTGATTCTGCAGAACTGTCTTCGGTGCTTTTACGAAAGAGTTTCTTTGCAGTTTACACTTACATTTTGATCCTATTGATAACTGCAAACTGTCCTCTACAATTTTACGAACGAGTTTCAACATTTAGACGTAAAACTGCATTTAGACGTAAATCGGCTTTCTTCTCACAATCATCAGTTCTCAGTTCACGTTTACGTCTTGATTTCAACTGCATACTGCTCTCTACGAGTATACAAACGAGTTTCAAAGTTTAGACGTAAATCTGCGTCTAGACGTAAAACAGCGTTTAGACGTAAATCTGAGTTTAGACGTAAAACTGCGTTTAGACGTAAATCTGAGTTTAGACGTAAACTGCGCTTAGACGTAAAACTGCGCTTAGACGCAAACTGTGTTTAGATGCAAACTGCGCTTAGACGCAAACTGTGTTTAGACGCAAACTGCGCTTAGACGCAATCTGCGCTTAGACGCAAACTGCACTTAGATACAAACTGAGAATTAGCTTTTGCATCATAATAGTTTTTTTTTTTATTGAACGAACGCAGCTTTTGGTTTTTAATCGCTGTAAGATTTCCGCTGCACTAATTCACCCCCCCCCCTCTTAGTGCTCTCTATCCTAACATTTTGTACCAAGTTATTCTATATGCAGGGTACTAAATTTAAAAGGAGTATGGCATATCACCCACAAATCGACGGCGAGACAGTTGTAAATAGGTGCTTGGAGACAGCCCAAGGCCACCCACCAAATATGACTACCCAAAGAGAACTCCAGACCCAGCGAAGTGTCATTATTGATCGACGGATCGTGACTCAACGACGATGACCCACTAATGAAGTTCTAATATAGTGGGCGAACCTACCAATAGAAGATGCCACTTGGGAGAACTATGACGACTTGAAGATCAAATTCCCAAAATTCATGAATCATCAGCCTCGAGGACAAGGCTGATTTGAAGAGGGCGGGTCTGTTAGGACTCTAGTTTGGAGAGTCCTAATTGAGAGGGACATTCATGTAAAACTGTTAGGACTCTAGCTAGGAGAGTCCTAATTGAGAGGGACATTCTGTTAGGACTCTAGCTAGGAGAGTCCTAATTGAGAGGGGCATTCATGTAGGAGGTGTTTTCTTAGAGAAGAATTAGGAATTGTAAGGGAATAGGAGTCTTGACTAGGAGTCATATTAGGAGTTGGTTAGAAGTAAGAGTCTTAAGTAGGAGTCCTATTATGAGTTAGGGTTTAGAAGCCCTATAAATAGCCATGTATTCCTTCTCTTTTCATAAGCAATAGATGAATCTTTTCTGCAGCCTTTGAGCAGCAACTTGGAGGGAGGAACCCCTATAGAGTTCCAAGGAGGCCGATCCCCTAAAGAGATCAACCCCAAGTTTAGAATCTGCAAGGGTTCTAACAAAGCCATGAATTCTGAGATGGATTCTATGTACTCCAATAAGTTTTGGAACCTAGTTGATGCGCCCAAAGGTATTGTACCCATCGGTTGCAAGTGGATCTTTAAGAAAAAGATCGGAGTAGATGGAAAGGTAGAGACCTATAAAGCAAGGCTAGTGGCTAAGTGGTATCGTCAAAGGCAAGGTGTTGACTACGATGAAAACTTCTCACCCGTAGCAATGCTAAAATCCATCAGAATTCTATTGGCTATTGCAGCACACTATGATTATGAGATCTGGCAGATGGATGTGAAAACTGCATTTGTCAATGGGAACATCAAGGAGGAGGTGTATATGATGCAACCTGAGGGATTTGCGTCCAAGAACTACCCAGATAAGGTGTGTAGGTTACTTAGATCCATTTATGGGCTAAAGCAAGCTTCCCGAAGTTGGAACATAAGATTTGATGAAGCAATCAGATCTTATGATTTTGTTAAGAACAAAGATGAGCCTTGTGTGTACAGGAAGGTAAGTGGGAGTGCTATCACCTTTTTGGTGTTATATTTGTATGACATCCTGATCATTGGGAATGACGTAGGAATGCTATCCACAGTAAAGGCTTGGTTATCTAGACACTTCTCCATGAAGGACTTAGGGGAAGCATCCTATATCTTGGGGATTCGAATCTATAGAGATAGATCCAAAAGGATGCTTGGCTTGTCCCAGTCCAAGAGAGGTCTCATACCGATGAGACATGGGATATCGTTTTCTACGAGTATGTCCCCAAAGACTCCAGAAGAAAGGGCGAACATGGATATGATACCTTATGCCTCAGCAATAGGGTCTATCATGTATTCCATGCTATGTACTAGGCCTGATATAGCGCATACTCTGAGTATCACGAGCAGGTATCAGGCGGATCTAGGCTTGGAGCACTGAAAAGCAGTAAAGTGTATCCTTAAGTACTTGAGAAGGACTAAGGATCTTTTACTAGTATATGAAGGTAATAGCCTTAAGGTTGAAGGCTACACAGACTCAAGTTTTCAGTCTGATGTCGATGATAGCAAGTCGAATTCAAGGTATGTGTATACCTTGAATGGAGGAGCAGTGTGCTGGAAGAGTTCCAAGCAAGATACTACTGTTGACTCGATCACAGAGGCGGAGTACATTGCTGCATCAGATGCAGCAAAGGAGGGAGTCTGGGTGAAGAAGTTCATCACTGATTTAGGAGTTGTGTCGAGTAGTGAGGAGCCGACTTCCTTATATTGCGACAACTATGGGGCGATTACTCAAATAAGGGAACCTGGGTCTCATCAGAAGTGTTCTGAGGAAGTTCCAGCTTATCAAAGAGATCATAACCTGAGGAGATGTAGTAGTGGAAAGAGTTCCATCCGAAGATAACATTGCAGATCCACTAACAAAGCCGTTGTCTCAGATTGTCTTTGAGCGTCATAGGGGTCTGATAGGGATCAGACACATAGGTGATTAGCTTTAGGTCAAGTGGGAGATTGCTAGTCATAGATGCCCAACAAGCCAATCATGTGAGTGATGGCACGTGTGACTTGATACAGAATCTTTTTGCTTATTATATTTTGGCATATATCACTTTATAACTATTGCATATATGCATATATATATTGTGATGTCCTTGGATTTGTGTAATGAGAATCGGATCGTGATGAGATCACGATAATGAGATCGATTCACCTTTAAACACATATCCTAAATAATCCCAGTCATAGGTTACTCGAGAGGGACATCGTGATGACCGGACAGACTGGTGTGCTATATACCCGTCCATATGATGGATGCAGCTGGTCTCATAGCTGCTCGTGTAGGGATACTAGGGATATAGTATAGGTGCTCATTGGAGAATGAGTTCACTGATTGATCCGCTTACGGAATGCTGGATGGTTGATGATGCCTTATTGTCAGACAGCGATTCCATAGTCCTAGTGGTGTATCTGGTCCTTAGACTTGAGACTCCAAGGATGTCCTGTATGAGTGCTCCACTTTTTGATACCATACTTATAGGTTTGGCTATCCCAGATCTAGTACAGTTGGTCATTGGGAGTGGTAGTCGATCTTACGAGGGCTATTGAGTGTCGATAGAGGATCATCTACTCTCGGCATCATGAGAGGAATGTCCCATGTGTTTTTGCTTAGACAAATCCCTGGCCAGGGTCATTCGGGTTGAGAGAGAAAGAGTTCTCCAGAAGAATCCGATTAGAGCGAGACTCGAGTAGAAACCGTATGGGTCTGACAGCACTATGCTCGATATACGGTCTCTGGGATATTAGATGGATGAGGGACTATAGGTACACGGTAACTGAGGATAGACAAGTCCAATGGATTGGATTCCCCCGTATTGTTTGGGGACTATAGCGTAGTGGCCTAGTACGTCCGTAGTCGATGAGTCAAGTGAATTATTATAGAGATAATAATTCACTGAGTTAGAAGGAGTTCTGATAGGTATGACTCACGGCCAGCTCGATATTGGGCCTAGAGGGTCACACATATATGGTAGACATTGCGATGAGTAGAGGTTCGTATATGAGATATCCGACGGAGCCCTTGTTTTATTGGATGCAGATCCAATACCCACTAGGGGAGGACCCATTAGGGTTTGATAGGGGACTTCTATAAATAGGAGGGATTCAGAGCCTCATAGGCTAGAGCCTTTGCTTGCCTCTCCTATTCTCCTCCCCCTCTCTACCTCAGAGTAGGCCTGGAGTTTTGAGGAGCGTCGTCACAGCCCTACTGTGTGGATTACCGCTAGAGAGAAGGACGCTTGACCTCCTTCACCCTCTCCTAAAGATCTGCAAGGAAATAGGGATATACGATCTCCCTAGGTAACACAATATACTCTATACGTAGTTTTAAGTTTCGCGGATTTTGCACACCAATCTTCGCACGACGACGAACATCTCTTTGGGAATCGGGGATTTTATTTTCTTATTCTTCTGCTGCACATGTGATGTCACCCCTAAGATTTCCCAATAGTTAGTACCCCAAAATCTTTGATATTTAAATTTTGGCTCTAATTTTTTAAGTCATTTAGGGTCTATAAATATCTTACTAATTCTTACTTGGGTAAGCAAAAAGAAGAGTAGAAAGGGGGAAAAATTCTTATGAAAAAAAGAGTTATAATCTTTTTAAAGTTTAGAGTCTCTTCCTCCTATGTTTAGAAGTTCTTCTAAAAGTGACACGAGAGTGTCTAATTTGCTATAGTCTGCTCATATGGACCATACTAATAATATGATATTTTTTTCAGCCAACAATATTGCTACATAATCTTCAACTCAGCCTACTCAGATAAGACAACTCATCAGCATATTCCTTGTACAAAGGAATACATTAATGGAGTTGGTTGGCAACTGTAAAGCTGTATCATTGTGCTTTTCTTCATGGCTAAGGAATACATTAATGGAGTTGGTTGGCAGGTGTAAAGCAATTAATTTCGAAATTTCCTATGCATGAAGGGTTGTTTCATGCACTAGTATTTATTTTGGGGTTTAGGGCTTAGAAAAGACTTGAGAAAACTGAGGATATTGGCAGAAGCTCTCTTGGAGTGCTCTTTAGAACTCTGTATCTCTTGGATGTGTTCTTGAGTGGTGAGTCTTTTGCTTTCAGTTCTGTATCCTTGTTTATTATCATTAGGGTGGTGATCTTCTGTATCCCTTTTGATTTTTAAACTTGGTCGTGAGCTATATTTCGTTTTACCGAAGTTTCGTCAAGAGTTCGTTCATTGCCTTCTGTGATATTTTCTATCTGTACAACTATTCTATTGGTGTTTTTTCGAAATCTATTATGCATTTTTACCCTCCCCGGTATCAGTTTAGTATCAGAGCTAAAGGCTAGAGATCATGGCAAGGCGGAATGGAAAAGATGTAGTTGGTGAAGGTAGCGACCACGAAGATGACGTTGAGTCGTTGAGGCTGCAGCTACGAAAATTGCTGCGTAGCCTACAAGAAAAAAATGAGATAATCGACGAACTTCAAAGTAGACATAACCAACATGAAAATGAAGCTCGAGAGTTTACTTCTGATGATGATACACCTCTTCCAAGGGAGTCGAGAAGATGTCGGAGAAGAAATGGAGCCCAAGATGAGTGACAGAATAAATATAACCCCAGATTAGATATTCCAAAATTTGAAGGTAAAATAGATGTTGATGACTTTATCGATTGGCTTAACACAGTAAAAAGAATTTTTGATTTTCATGAACCACCAGAACAAAAGAAGGTCAAACTTGTGGCACTCAAACTCAAGCGGAATGCATCTTTTTGGTGGGAAAATCTGAAGAAACAAAGAGAACGTGAGGGGAAGAGTAAGATCGTTACATGGGAGAAAATGAAAAGGGAGCTAAAGAGAAAATATTTACCTCATAATTATAGGCAAGAGATCTTTCTCAAAATACATGATTTCAAGCAAAAAGATCTTAGTGTGGAGGAGTATACTGCAGAATTTGATAATTTGATGTTAAAAGGAGAACTTGTGGAACCGGAAGAGCAAACAATTGCAAGATACTTGGGAGGTCTGAAGTATGAGATTGCTAAAGTTGTTCAGCTACAGCCATATTGGTCTTTAAATGATGTGAGCAAGCTGGCATTAAAAGTTGAAAAGCAATAGAAGTTTGAAAAGAGTTTCGGTATGGCTCAAAAGAAGGCTACACAAAAGGAGGAAGTTATAAGCCTACTGTCCAAAGCAAGGTGATATCGAAGGTGCAAGAAAAGGGTGAAGAATCTGCTGGCAGCAAAAAAACACCTAATTCTTCTACCCCAACTGGCCGAAAATGCTTCAAATGTCATGGTTTTGGGCATATTGCTTCGGATTGTCCAAATAGGAGGATTGTAACTTTAGTTGAAGATCATAGTGATGGAGGAAAAGATGAAGCCGACGACGAACCAAAATACGATGATGATGAGGAAGAGATTACTTATGCTGATCATGGTTTGTCTATTGTATTGCAATGTAGTTTACAAGTGTCATATGTGGCCGACGATGAAAGTTGGGTGAGAAAAAATGTGTTTCACACTAAATGCACTTCTCTTGGCAAAGTGTGCTTGGTGATCATCGACAGCAGCATATTTGAGAATGTGGTATCTTTGGAGATGGTGCAGAAGCTAAAGTTGAATACCATCCCTCATCCACATCCATACCAGTTATGTTGGCTACAAAAAGGAAATGACATCAATGTAACTAAAAGATGTTTAGTTTCATTTTCTATTGGCAAGTATTATAAAGATGAAGTATGGTGTGATGTTGCTCCTATGGATGCTTGTCATTTGCTGTTGGGAAGACCTTGGCATTATGATAGAAGGGTGTTGTATGACGGCTACAAACATACTTATTTTTTCAAGGTGAATGAAAAGAAGATTATTTTAGCTCCATTACAACCATCCGAAATCAGTGCACCAAAAAAGAAAGTTAGCGCTTTTATGTCCTATGGTGAATGCAAAGATGAATTAGACAAGGGTGGTCATATTATGACTCTACTAGTAGTAGAAGAAAATGAACAACACAAGGAGACACCAAAAATCATGAAACAAATCTTGGAAGAGTTTGAAGATGTTATACCAGAAGAGATTCCACATGGCCTTCCACCCTTGAGAGATATCCAGCATCACATTGATCTTATTCCGGGGGCTGTTCTACCTAATAAGGTAGCATATAGAATGAGTCCCAAGGAGAATGAAGAACTTCAAAGGCAAGTTGATGAATTGGTGAAAAAAGGGTTAATCCGAGAGAGCATGAGTCCTTGTGCGGTTCCAGCCTTGTTAGTGCCTAAGAAGGATGGTTCTTGGAGAATGTGCGTGGACAATCGCACTATCAACAAAATCACAGTGGACTATCACTTTCCTATTCCAAGGTTAGATGATTTAATTAATCAATTGTGTGGTGCTTATATTTTCTCAAAAATTGATTTGAGGGGTGGCTATCACCAAATAAGAATGAGGCCCAGAGATGAGTGGAAAACAACATTTAAAACTAGAGAAGGCTTATATGAATGGTTGGTTATGCCATTTGGGCTATCTAATGCTCCTAGTACCTTCATGAGATTTATGAATCACATACTTAAGCCATGCATTGGAATATTTGTTGTAGTTTATTTTGACGATATATTGGTGTACAGCAAGAGCGAAGAGGAGCATATGAATCATCTGAAAGAGATCTTTCTTATTTTGAGGCATCAAAAGCTTTATGCTAATCTAAAGAAGTGTGATTTCTTTACTTCTAGTGTGGTGTTTCTGGGGTATGTTGTTTCAAAAGATGGAATCATAATGGATCAAAGTAAGGTAGAGGCTATTCTCAGTTGGCCAACACCTGCTTCGTTGCATGATGTGAGGAGTTTCCATGGCTTAACTTTGTTTTATAGAAGATTTATCAAGGGTTTCAGCTTTATTGTCGCTCTAATCACCGAATGGACTAGTGAGGCTAACGATGCTTTTGAGCTTTTGAAAAGAAAGGTTACTGAAGCTCCTATCTTAGTTCTACCAAATTTTGATAATGTGTTTGAAGTTGAATGTGATGCATCTAATGCGGGAATTGGTGCTGTTTTGAGTCAAGACGGAAGGCCCATTGCATTTTTTAGTGAAAAGCTGAATGATACGAGAAAGAAATACTCTACTTATGATAAGGAGTTTTATGCAATTTATCGAGCTTTGTCTCATTGGAGTCAATATCTTCTTGCCAAGCTATTTGTTCTATATTCTGATCATGAGGCATTAAAGTTCATTAATCACTAGCACAAGCTAAACAAGAGGCATGCAGCTTGGGTGGAGTTTTTACAATCTTACAACTTTACAATCAAGCACAAATCTGGTGTTCAAAATGTAGTTGCTGACGCATTGAGCAGAAAGCATTCTTTATTATCAGCAATGGAAGTCAAAGTGGTTGGATTTGAAACATTCAAAGATCTATATGAGAATGATGTGGATTTTGGCTCGATATGGCAGAATTGTAAATCAGGTTCCTTTCAATAATTTTTTATCTTTGATGGTTTTCTTTTTCGAGCTAATGCTTTGTGTGTTCCATCTTGTTCTTTGAGACAAGTAATTCTAGCTGAAGTTCATGGTGGTGTTTTGGGAGGACATTTCGGTAGGGATAAGACTCTAGCTCTTGTTCACTCAAATTTCTACTGGCCTAAAATGTTCAGAGATGTGGATAGACATGTGAAACAATGCCGATTGTGTCATTTGGCAAAAACAAGAAGTCAAAATTCTAGTTTGTATACTCAATTGCCAATGCCAAATGCTCCATGGGAGGATGTGAGTCTTGATTTCGTTTTGGGACTGCCAATAACTCAAAGGAACAAGGATTCTATCATGGTTGTTGTTGATAGATTTTTAAAAATGTCTCACTTTGTTCCATGCAATAAATCAAATGATGCATCTCATATTGCTGATTTATATTTTAAGGAGATTGTTAAATTACATGGTATTCCAAGAACTATGGTGTTTGATCAAGATTCAAAATTTGTTAGTCATTTTTAGAGAACTCTTTGGAGGAAGCTGGGTACTTCTTTGAATTTCAGCAGCTCGCATCATCCACAAACCGATGGGCAAACTGAGGTAACAAACCGAAGCTTAGGAAATTAGCTTAGAAGCTATGTTGGCAAGAATATTAAGCAATAGGATGTCATTCTTCCACAAATTGAGTTTGCCTACAATCGTTCTATGCATCATAGTATTGATAAGAGTCCTTTTGAGGTAGTTTATGATGCTAATCCTGCTGGTCCTTTGGACTTAATCCCTCATTCTACAACAAAGCAATTTAGTGGAGATGCTGATGAAAGAGCTAAGCAGATAAAGAAGCTACATGAGGGTGTGAAAGCAACCATTGAGAAACAAAATAAGAGGTACATGCAAGATGCTAACAAACACAAAAAACTTGTGGAGTTTAATGCAGGTGATTTGGTTTGGATTCATCTAAGGAAGGAGAGGTTTCCGCCGGGAAAATTTGGAAAACTGAAACCTAAGGCTGATGGTACATTCAAGGTGCTTAAGAGAATTGGCAAAAATGCTTATGAGATTAAGCTACCTAAAGATTACGGAGTATTCCCAACATTTAATGTGGCTGATTTAAGTCCTTTTTATAATCATGATGACGAAACAAACAAGAACTTGAGGACAAGTCTTTTTCAACCAAAGGAGATTGATACGGGAGTGTCTAATTTGCTACAATCTGCTCATATGGACCATATTGATAATATAATATTTTTTCAGCCAACAATATTGCTACATAATCTTCAACTCAGCCTACTCAGATAAGACAGCTCATCAGCATATTCCCTGCACAAAGGAATACATTAATGAAGTTGGTTGGCAGCTGTAAAGTTGTATCATGGTGCTTTTCTTCATGGTTAAGGAATATATTAATGGAGTTGGTTGGCAGCTGTAAAGCAATTAATTTCGAAATTTCCTATGCATGAAGGGTTGTTTCATGCACTAGTATTTATTTTGGGGTTTAGGGCTTAGAAAAGACTTGAGAAAACTAAGGATATTGACAGAAGCTCTCTTGGAGTGCTCTTTTGAACTCTGTATCTCTTGTATGTGTCATTGAGTAGTGAGTCTTTTGCTTTCAGTTCTATATCCTTGTTTATTATCATTAGGTTGGTGATCTTCTGTATCCCTTTTGATTTTTAAACTTGGTGGTGAGCTATATTTCGTTTTATCGAAGTTTCGTCAAGAGTTCATTCATTGCCTTCTGTGATATTTTCTATCTGTACAACTATTCTATTGGTGTTCTTTCGAAATCTATTCTGCATTTTTACCCTCCCTGGTATCAAAAAGGAGGAGTGAGGTCTGTCTTAATGTAAAAGAGAGGTATAAAGATTCTCTCCTAAGCCTGTGAAAAGGAGAAAGAGTTTAATAGGGTAGTTAAACTTCGTCCATTGAAAGAAGATCAGTAGTGAACACCGATGGTCTCGACGGAAAAGGAATCAAGAGTAGACGTAAGTTACGACGACCGAACCACTGTAAAGTTAGTTTGCATTTTCTTTCTGCTCTTCATTCATATTACAAACTAATTTACTTTACTCAGTACTCTTATGAATATTTCAAGTTAAATTTATTTTTGATACGGACTTTATCGAACGAAAGTTTTCAAACCGATATTTTTATGAAAAGACTGATTTACCCCCCTCTTAGTGTCATTTTTGGTACTAATAATTTTTTTCTTTTCAAGAAAATTAATAATATATTGCTTCAAAAATTTATTACAAGAATGACATACTTGTAAGAGGTCATCAAAATGACATACTTCACTTTACAAAAAACTAGAGGGCATCAAATGATCCATAATGAGATTTATCAAAAATAAATGAAAGTTTTCACTTCATTCAAAACATGTATAATTCATTCAGCGTTCGTTTTTTTTGGTTACACCCAATTTAATGATAGCTTTCATAATTTTATTGGCCTACTAGTTTCTCCCTTGAAACTTGCACCCAGTAATCAGAACCACAACCTCATTGGATCGAAGAATAAATCCAACGTCTTCAAATTCAGTCTCAATCTCAAACGCACAGTCAGTATTTAGCTTTGTCCCTCTTTCGTCCGATCTTATCCTCTTATCCACTTTTCCTGAATAGTGCATCTCTCCCTAAAAATCCCTTCAAACTAGTCTAATGAAAAACTATCATAGAGATACGCAACATCTCTCGAAACAATAGTAAAAGGATTGCATCTAACGTTTCTAAACACTAAATCATATCATCCAAAGGCCATAGGCAATTAGAGTTCTCACATGGAGAGGGATCTATCCCCTCCCTTGCAGCTTTATCGAAAAAGGTCTCACACTTGAAGGGTGTAAGATACAAAAATAAAATATGCTGCCGATTGTTAGGTCTAATTAAATAGAAATAGCAAAGAAAGGAGCACAAATGTGAAATCTAGCTAATCTTTCTCAAGTACTAAGTTTATGATGCAAAAAGTTTATGTGCAGTGTAAGGTAAGAATATTCCAAAAGGTTTTCCAAAGGATTGAGTTATTACAAGGGTCGTTTGGAGGATGAAGCAAGAATCTATAGGCCAACCTGTTGATAGTTACCCTTTAAGATCATTATTCCAAAACCAACGGTCATCATTAGAGGAGGAAGAGATGCTCATGTCAAGTATGGACTTCATCTACCTAGATGAAATAAATCGATTAGTAGATCATTGTCTAATCTCCCATTTGAAATAAAAGATGAAACTTTGTATTCATCAAGATCAACTAAAGAGTTAACAAAAGTAGGCTTGTTTTTTATAGGTAGCTCAAAAATTCAATTATCATTAAACACTAATCGAATCATCATTTTTTATCACAAGAGAAAAACCCAACCCCAAACTATACATAGAATTGATAAAAAGCTTCCAGACTAGTTACAACACAAAGAAGGGAGAGACTCCTAAGGATTACAAGGACTATACTTGGCAATGATTATATTAGTCCAAAGGTTAGAAACATAATTTAGAAATAACCCCATGCACCGTACTTGAAGAGTAGATTTAGTAATATTAAGGTCATGAATGTCTAAGCCCCCTTTCAATTTAGGTTTAGTGATGATTTTCTATGAAATCAGATGCATGCCATTAGTAGAATCAGAATTTTGCCAAAGGAAGCTCCTAAGAGTGCTTTCAATACCCCTCATGATAGCTTTAGGCATCCTTTAGAGAATGCAAAGGAGTAGCAATAAGAACGGAGTTTAGGAAAAAATTCAACCCTTTCTTTAATATGATTTGTTAACTCTGAAAAACTGATGTAGGCTGTGTTATTCTTAAGCACCGGAAACTACTCCTAAAGCTTAGAAGAAATACCCTCTAACTGTCCAAGGCAACTCTAGTTCCAATTAGAAAGGATAGACTTAAAATGCTTTAGATTAAATATAAGAAAATTATCGGACCATAAGAAGTGTAGCAAGTAGACTAGTGGTCATTAATAAGGTTGTGGACCTTTCCGTATTCGGTCTAGAATGGCTGAAATAAAATAGAGTAAATCCTCTTAGCTTTATTTACCACCTTAATAATAAGGGGGTTATGGTCCGAGATAGATTAGAGGTAATGGCAAAATTATCAAAAAAGTACAGTTAGAAAGAATTAGCCAACACCTAATCAAGCCTAATAAGTACCTTAGCTAATCCATCTTTATTGTTGGACCAAGTAAAGTTAACAGAATCACTCCCAAGGTCAAACAAACCAGTAGAAGAAACTAAGTTTCAGAAATATCTAACAACCATATTGAGTCTACAAGGAAAACTATTACACTTTTCAGAAGACTCAAGGATATAATTAAGGTCACCAATCAAAGCCCAAGTAATGTTATCAAAATTTCATACCATCAAAAAAAACTTTCCTAACAAGAATATTGTTCCTAGCATAAATACTCGATAGAAGTTAAAGAAAAAAGAAAACTAATTATAGAATAACATATATACACTAATGGTGGGACGATATCACTTGGGCTTACACACATAGTGAATTCTAAGCAAGAAGAATTTCTCCCAAAGTCCCATTCGATGCTTGAATATAACCCTTCCAGCCACAACCAAAGCGTAGTGCCAAGCGTTTTGCATCATCTTTCCCCAAGTGGGTTTCCTACAATAGCACCACATCCGGTTTGTGCTTAAGTTTAACAATAGTAATAAATCCCTAACCAAAGGAAACATAAGGCTTTATAGTCCATTGTTGATTGCTCTTGAGCAAGCTTTCAATTGTTAGGATCAATACGACACTTGGGGGGGGGGGGGGGTGTGAATTAGTGCATCGATTAAAATTACAATTACGATTCCAAATCTTTCTGAGTGGATAAAAACGTAACGAAGAAATTGTATTAAGAAAATATCAACTTGAAGTAAATGAACAATGCAGAGTGCAGCTAAGTAATGAAAGTAAGCATTAAATGTTAGGATCAAGTTGACATTAAGGGGAGGGGGGGAGGGGGTGGGGGGTGGGGGGTGGGGTTGTGGATTAGTGCAGTGGATAAAAACAACATCAGTTCGAAAATCTTTCATTCGATAAAAGCGCGTATTGGAAATGTGCATTTAACTTGAAAGCATACAGAATTGTAGTGAAGTTTGCAATAAAGGTAAATAGCAAGAAGTAAATGCAAACCAGATTTTTATAGTGGTTCAGTCGTTGTCGTAATATCCCTCGCTTTTAAAAATTATTAATAAAGATTTATTTATAAATTGGGGGACCTATATGTAAATATAGAAATTTCAAGGACTAAACTGTTAAGTTGTAAAAAGAAGAAACAGAGAGAAGCGGTGGGGCGTGGGGAGAAGAAGAAGAGAAGTAGAGGGAGAAGAGAAGAAGAGGGAAAAGAAGAGAGGAAGAAGAGGGAGAAGAGAAGAAAAGAAGAAGTAGAAGAGAGGGAAGATGGAGAGGAGAAAGAGAGGCAGCTGCAGCAGCTAGGGCTGCAGCACCTCTGTTTCCCGCAGGTGGAAACAGAGGAGAGGATGTGTGGGGCGTTGAGGATGAAAAGGGAAGAAGAAGAAGAAGAAGAAGAAGAAGAAGAAGAAGATAGCTGCGGCAAGGCTGCAGCGAGGAGGTGTGTGGCGTTGGGGAGGAAAAGGGAAGAGGAGAAGAAGAGAAGGAGAAGAAGAGGTAAAAGAGAGGGACGGGGGAGAGGAGCGAGAGGTGGCAGCAGCTAGGGCTGCAGCACCTCTATTTCCTGCAAGTGGAAACAGAGGAGAGGTGTGGGGCGTTCGAAGAGGAGAAGAAGAAGAAGAGGAAGAGAAGAAGAAGAGGAAGCAGGAGAAGAGGTTGTGATACCTCTGTTTCCTGCAGAGGAAACAGAGGAGAGGGTGTGTGTGACGCCGGGGAAGAAGGGGCTGCAGCTGCGGCGATGGCAGCTGCAGCTGGAAGAGAAGAAGAAGAGGAAGATGAGCAGGGGAGGAGGGAGAGGTTACGGCCGTGGCTGCGGCCGCGACTGCAGCAGTTGCAGCGGGGAGAGAAGAAGAAGAAAGGAAGGAGAAGGAAGAGGAGAAGGGAAAGAAGTAGCTGCGGCTGTGGTTGTGGCAGCTGCAGCTATGGCAGGGAAAGAGGAAGAGAAAAAGGAAAGGAAGAAGAAGAGAAAGGGAAGGAGAGGAAGAAGAGAGGAAGAGGAGAATGGGCTGCGGCTGCGGCGATGGCAACTGCAGCTGTGGCAGGGAAAGAGAAAAAGGAAAGGAAGAAGAAGAGAAAGGGAAGGAGAGGAAGAGGAGAAGGGGCTGCGGCTGCGGCGATGGCAGCTGCAGCTGTGGCTGGGAAAGAAGAGAAGGAAAGGAAGAAGAAGAGAAAGGGAAGGAGAGGAAGAAGAGAGGAAGAGGAGAAGGGGTGGCAGCTGCGGCAGTGGCAGCTGCAGTTGGAAGAGAAGTAGGAGAGGAAATAGAGTAGCGGAGGAAGAAGAGGCTGCGGTTGTGGTGGCTGCGGCCATGGCTGCGACTGTGACTGCGGCAGTTGCAGCTGGGAAAGAAAGGAAAGGAAAGGGGGAAAAAGGGGCTACGGACGGGATTGCGGCCGCAGCGGCAGCGACTACGTATGCAGCAGTTATGTCTGCGAGAGAAGGGAGGAAGGAAGGTAGTGCGGTGGAAGGGGCTGCGATTGTGGCAGCGGCAGCGGCGGCGGTTGTGGCAGCTGCGTTTGGGAAAGAAAATGAAGGAATGAGAGTAAGAGAGAGCAGGTGACTGTGCCTCGATGTTCGACACGTGGTGTAGTTGCGAAGAAAGGAAGAAAACGGGAGCACAAAACGAAATAGAGAGAGGACACGGAGGAAAAGTAGAAGGATTTGGGCTAGCACCTTCTTTGGATCTTCGGATCGAAATCCTTGAAAGGCAAGTTCCCTGATCGTTTCTCCTATAATTGCTTTGATATTTCTTATTGCAAGTTCCCTGATCGTTCCTCCTATAATTGCTCTAACTTTTCTTATTGCAAGTTCCCTGATCGTTTCTCCTATAATTGCTCTGATATTTCTTATTGCAAGTTCCCTGATCGTTCCTCCTATAATTGCTCTAACTTTTCTTATTGCAAATTCCCTGATCGTTCCTCCTATAATTGCTCTAATCTTTCCTATTGCAAGTATCCTGATCGTTCCTCACTGCCATTTTTATCTCTACATTTGCTTTGAATATGAGGAACTTTGAATTGTTCTAACCTTGCATTTGATATATCTCCTGTTTAGACGTAACGATTTGAATCTGTGCAACTTCTGTGATTCTGACCTTTTGATACCGAGCTGCCTTTAAGTCTTTGTTGGAAACTCTGATTTGTTCAAAACTGATTTCATTGGAAACTAGACTCGTAGACCTTTCTTTGATATATGGATTGAAAGATTTGGAATCCAAACACCTGTCCAGTTATCTGTTGAATCTGACATTATGAAATCTGCTAACAGAGATTTTGTTCTACGACACTTGCTTACCAAATTATTTGTAACTCTCTCTGTTGGACAGTTCAATTCATATGAAGCCTGTCTTATCTGAAAGTATTATCCAATGATTATTTCTGAGTAAATTGGAGCACGTTTGATAGTTTGAATCATTTGTTCAATGTGCCTTCTGTATTCTGCCAGAAATCGAGCTTTGGTCGATTTCTCATATTCTGGTTTCATTTCTTTGGAAATTGATATCCTTTAGCTTTCTTATTCAATTGAGCTTTATATTACTACTTTGAATTCTTGTATGCTCTTGTCCTTAAAATTATTTGCATTCTTGAAAACTATTGTGTAACGTTTAAGCTATATCGTGTTGACTCCTATAGGCACATGTATAACCCATTGTTCCGCATTTGCTTTCGATGTGTGCCTATTCTAGTTTCATTCCTTTGGATATCGAATTCATCTAACCTTCTTATTTGAATTGAGTTATATATAATTGTTTGGAATCCGTGTATACTCTTGCTTTTATTTCATTCCAAATCTGGATACATTTGTGAGAGATTGTTGCTTGCATCGTATTTGACTCGTAAAGGCACATGTACGTTTGTTGTTCTGCGTGTGCTTCCAATATATGCTACTTATTGTTGAAACTGCCCTCTTGTACTCTGGTGTGTGGGATTATCTGGACCTTTGTCAGAAATGGTAAAGGGTATGCGCTTATTGTCCGCTATGTGGGGTCCCGCTATGTGGGATATTCTGGACCTTTGCTAGAAATGGTAAAGGGTATGCGCTTATTGCCCGCTATGTGGGATATTCTGGATGAATCACATTCTGACTGAGATCCCACTACACCTTCTATATGTTTGATATGACATCCAGAGTTTTGGTGAGTTGTTTCTATTCATGCTCTGGATAAGAATGATATGATTGCAACATCAAAGACGACGTTTGAGCTTCTGTACGGTATTTGTTATTGATATGCTCTGAAATATTTCATCCACTGTCGATATGTTTCGAAATGTTCCATATGTCGTTGATATGCTCCGGAACATTTCATACGCCATTGATATGCTCCAATTACTCTGTGCTCCATTTGCTATTAACTGATATGTTCTGAAATGTCCTATCTGCCATTGATATGCTCCAATTACTCGGTGCTCCATTTGCTATGAACTGATATGTTCTGAAATGTCCTATCTGCCATTGATATGCTCCAAGTACTCTATGCTCCATTTGTTATGAATCAAATATGTTTTGAATGACTTGATACATATGATTTTGTATGTAATGAAATGGTATCCTTGAGAATTCTTGTATTCTGCCTTACATTATGATACCTTACTTGTTTGAAACCGTTCCTTTTGTTCTGAATATGTTTTGTCACTTGCTGAGCCGTTTTTGGCTCACTCCGTTGTTATATAAATCTTTCAGGTCAGCTTGTCACTCTTCGAGATGTTTGATTTGGGCTGAGGCAGTGGATAGCTATTCAGAATTATGGACAAGTCTGGTTAGTTATTATGATATTGTTGTATAAGTATGTTTTGTATGTAATGAAATGTTGTCGATGAACCGAAATGGATATATTGTGTCAAAGTGTTAGGAGATCTCTCTTATATGGAATTTCGGAATGTTAAGTCTAATTTATGACGATATGAACTTGTGGTGAATAGTTGGAGTTCTGATTGTATAATTTATTTAGCTTGTGGATTTATAAATGTTGTTCATGTTTGTCAAGTTGGCTTGGGTTGCCTTGATTGTGAATTATCGAGTGATGTGATATATGATTTTAAAATGCACAGGTTTTATGGTTGTGAATTTGATTGAATGTTTTTCAGTGTCCTCAAACGTTAGTTTGGATCCTAGATTGGTCTGTGACGAAAATTTTAAAAATCATGGATATTTTGAGGGGCGTGATAGAGGTGGTATCAGAGCATTGTTTGAGGATTACTGAAATATTTGATATGTTGACGTGCAAAATATATTGAGGTCTAATGAACTATAGTGATTGGTGGAAATTTTCTTTGATGCATTTTAGGAATCTGGGATGACGAGGACATTTAGTCCTCCTACTTCATCTGGTTTTGATTAATTAAGGGGAATGAAAGGATTGATCGGGGATATTGAATCAGAGTGGCGCAACAGAAGCATGGTGAACCTAATTTCAATGGTGGTAGAAAAATAGATGATGCAAACAGAGAAGATATTTGATGTACAAAATTGTTCTGATGATCGAAAGATTTCTTTTGCCACCTTATATTAGAAGTAGAGGCTGATCATTAATGACAACAATGAAAAGAATTTTTTGAGATCAGTGGCAAGAGTGATAAGGACAAGTTTACCAATAAAAATATGATTGGAAATGAATTATAAAGTGATAACAAGAGGGTCAAGACATTTGGATTTGAAAAGGAAAGTCACCACCAAAGACTTAATCATGTGTGAATTACAAGTTAAATTATGAAACAAGTTTGTGTTTTCGGGTGATTGGAGTCTATTTTGCTTGTAGAAAGTTGGATCATAAAATAAAAGTTTGCCCTTTGAACAAGAAGAAAGAGTCACTGCCTCCTAAATCATTAGCCCATGTAAGAGTGTATGCTATCACTGAATATGATTCTGAAACTTCTGAATTAGTGGTCAAAGGTATTATGCATGTTTATGAAAGAATGCAAATATTTGTTCGACCATGGGTCCAATCTACGATTTGATTCATAATATTTTGCTTATCACTTGGGTATTCAACCTAGACCACTACATTATGTGCTATAAGTAAATATGATCATTGGAGATTCTTTGATAACGAAGTTGAATCAGGTCCTCTTGTCTGATTTTTATTGGAGAACTTGAACTTTTTATTGATTTAGTTCTCCTAGAGATTTGGAGTTATGATATTATACTTGGTATGGATTGGCTATCTTCTTATCATACCAGTATGGATTGGTATATAACAAATGATCACTTTTTGCATATTTGATCAGCCGATCTTTTATTTTGAGAGGATTGGACATTATTTATCTCCTTGCCTAATGTATCCCAGGATGACTTGTTTGGATTACCTCCAAATGTGATTTTGCTTTTGATTTGGTCCTTGGGACAATCCTAATATCTAAGGCTCTCTACAGAAAAATATCATTTGAGTAAGTGGAATTGGAAAAGCAACTACAAGGATTATTAAATGAGGATTTTATTTGGCTTAATATTTCATTATGGGGTGCTCCGGTGTTAGTTAAAAAGATGTATGGAACATTGAGACTTTGTAATGATTATAGACAATTGAATCAGATGACCATCAAAAATGAGTATTTTCTGAAGTAACGACTTGCTTGATTAACTGCAGGGTGCGCAAGTATTTTTAGAAATTGATTGAAGGTCGGGTTACCGTCTATTGAGGATCAAGGAGGAGAATATTTCGGTCACTCGTGGATAATTATGTAATTGTATTGTATTGATGAAACTATTTAAGAGCAGGAGGAGGAAATAAAGATATCATAATCCTCGTCTTTTCATCGATTGAGCTATGATCAATTTAGAGGACTAAATTTTCTTTTAAGGAGGGGAGAGTGTAATATCCCTCGCTTTTAAAAATTATTAATAAAGATTTATTTATAAATCGGGGGACCTATATGTAAATATGGAAATTTCAAGGACTAAACTATTAAGTTGTAAAAAGAAGAAAATAAAGAAAACCGAAAATTTCGGTTTTATCCCACCGCCTCCCACGCTCTCTCTATTTCTTCGAGAAACAGAGAGAAGCGGTGGGGCGTGGGGAGAAGAAGAAGAGAAGTAGAGGGAGAAGAGAAGAAGAGGGAAAAGAAGAGAGGAAGAAGAGGGAGAAGAGAAGAAAAGAAGAAGTAGAAGAGAGGGAAGATGGAGAGGAGAAAGAGAGGCAGCTGCAGCAGCTAGGGCTGCAGCACCTCTGTTTCCCGCAGGTGGAAACAGAGGAGAGGATGTGTGGGGCGTTGAGGATGAAAAGGGAAGAAGAAGAAGAAGAAGAAGAAGAAGAAGAAGAAGAAGAAGAAGATAGCTGCGGCAAGGCTGTAGCGAGGAGGTGTGTGGCGTTGGGGAGGAAAAGGGAAGAGGAGAAGAAGAGAAGGAGAAGAAGAGGGAAAAGAGAGGGACGGGGGAGAGGAGCGAGAGGTGGCAGCAGCTAGGGCTACAACACCTCTATTTCCTGCAAGTGGAAACAGAGGAGAGGTGTGGGGCGTTCGAAGAGGAGAAGAAGAAGAAGAGGAAGAGAAGAAGAAGAGGAAGCAGGAGAAGAGGTTGTAATACCTCTATTTCCTGCAGAGGAAACAGAGGAGAGGGTGTGTGTGACGTCGGGGAAGAAGGGGCTGCAGCTGCGGCGATGGCAGCTGCAGCTGGAAGAGAAGAAGAAGAGGAAGATGAGCAGGGGAGGAGGGAGAGGTTACGGCCATGGCTGCGGCCGCGACTGCAGTAGTTGCAGCGGGGAGAGAAGAAGAAGAAAGGAAGGAGAAGGAAGAGGAGAAGGGAAAGAAGTAGCTGCGGTTGCGGTTGTGGCAGCTGCAGCTATGGCAGGGAAAGAGGAAGAGAAAAAGGAAAGGAAGAAGAAGAGAAAGGGAAGGAGAGGAAGAAGAGAGGAAGAGGAGAATGGGCTGCGGTTGCGGCGATGGCAGCTGCAGCTGTGGCAGGAAAAGAGAAAAAGGAAAGGAAGAAGAAGAGAAAGGGAAGGAGAGGAAGAAGAGAGGAAGAGGAGAAGGGGCTGCGGCTGCGGCGATGGTAGCTGCAGCTGTGGCTGGGAAAGAAGAGAAGGAAAGGAAGAAGAAGAGAAAGGGAAGGAGAGGAAGAAGAGAGGAAGAGGAGAAAGGGTGGCAGCTGCGGCAGTGGCAGCTGCAGTTGGAAGAGAAGTAGGAGAGGAAATAGAGTAGCGGAGGAAGAAGAGGCTGCGGTTGTGGTGGCTGCGGCCATGGCTGCGACTGTGACTGCGGCAGTTGCAGCTGGGAAAGAAAGGAAAGGAAAGGGGGAAAAAGGGGCTACGGACGGGATTGCGGTCGCAGCGGCAGTGACTACGTATGCAGCAGTTATGTCTGCGAGAGAAGGGAGGAAGGAAAGTAGTGCGGTGGAAGGGGCTGCAATTGTGGCAGCGGCAGCGGCGGCGGTTGTGGCAGCTGCGTTTGGGAAAGAAAATGAAGGAATGAGAGTAAGAGAGAGCAGGTGACTGTGCCTCGATGTTCGACACGTGGTGTAGTTGCGAAGAAAGGAAGAAAACGGGAGCACAAAACGAAACAGAGAGAGGACACGGAGGAAAAGTAGAAGGATTTGGGCTAGCACCTTCTTTGGATCTTCGGATCGAAATCCTTGAAAGGCAAGTTCCCTGATCGTTTCTCCTATAATTGCTCTGATATTTCTTATTGCAAGTTCCCTGATCGTTCCTCCTATAATTGCTCTAACTTTTCTTATTGCAAGTTCCCTGATCGTTTCTCCTATAATTGCTTTGATATTTCTTCTTGCAAGTTCCCTGATCGTTCCTCCTATAATTGCTCTAACTTTTCTTATTGCAAGTTCCCTGATCGTTCCTCCTATAATTGCTCTAATCTTTCCTATTGCAAGTATCCTGATCGTTCCTCACTGTCATTTTTATCTCTACATTTGCTTTGAATATGAGGAACTTTGAATTGTTCTAACCTTGCATTTGATATATCTCCTGTTTAGACGTAACGATTCGAATCTGTGCAACTTCTGTGATTCTGACCTTTTGATACCGAGCTGCCTTTAAGTCTTTGTTGGAAACTCTGATTTGTTCAAAACTGATTTCATTGGAAACTAGACTCGTAGACCTTTCTTTGATATATGGATTGAAAGATTTGGAATCCAAACACCTGTCCAGTTATCTGTTGAATATGACATTATGAAATCTGCCAACAGAGATTTTGTTCTACGACACTTGCTTACCAAATTATTTGTAACTCTCTCTGTTGGACAGTTCAATTCATATGAAGCCTGTCTTATCTGAAAGTATTATCCAATGATTATTTCTGAGTAAATTGGAGCACGTTTGATAGTTTGAATCATTTGTTCAATGTGCCTTCTGTATTCTGCCAGAAATCGAGCTTTGGTCGATTTCTCATATTCTGGTTTCATTCCTTTGGAAATTGATATCCTTTAGCTTTCTTATTCAATTGAGCTTTATATTACTGCTTTGAATTCTTGTATTCTCTTGTCCTTAAAATTATTTGCATTTTTGAAAACTATTGTGTAACGTTTAAGCTATATCGTGTTGACTCCTATAGGCACATGTATAACCCATTGTTCCGCATTTGCTTTCGATATGTGCCTATTCTAGTTTCATTCCTTTGGATATCGAATTCATCTAACCTTCTTATTTGAATTGAGTTATATATGATTGTTTGGAATCCGTGTATACTCTTGCTTTTATTTCATTCCAAATCTGGATACATTTGTGAGAGATTGTTGCTTGCATCGTATTTGACTCGTAAAGGCACATGTACGTTTGTTGTTCCGCGTGTGCTTCCAATATATGCTACTTATTATTGAAACTGCCCTCTTGTACTCTGGTGTGTGGGATTGTCTGGACCTTTGCGAGAAATGGTAAAGGGTATGCGCTTATTGCCCGCTATGTGGGGTCCCACTATGTGGGATATTCTGGACCTTTGCCAGAAATGGTAAAGGGTATGCGCTTATTGCCCGCTATGTGGGATATTCTGGATGAATCACATTCTGACTAAGATCCCACTACACCTTCTATATGTTTGATATGACATCCAGAGTTTTGGTGAGTTGTTTCTGTTCATGCTCTGGATAAGAATGATATGATTGCAACATCAAAGACGACGTTTGAGCTTCTGTACGGTATTTGTTATTGATATGCTCTGAAATGTTTCATCCACTGTCGATATGTTTCGAAATGTTCCATATGTCGTTGATATGCTCCGGAACATTTCATACGCCATTGATATGCTCCAATTACTCTGTGCTCCATTTGCTATGAACTGATATGTTCTGAAATGTCCTATCTACCATTGATATGCTCCAATTACTCGGTGCTCCATTTGCTATGAACTGATATGTTCTGAAATGTCCTATCTGCCATTGATATGCTCCAATTACTCTATTCTCCATTTGTTATGAATCAAATATGTTTTGAATGACTTGATACATATGATTTTGTATCTAATGAAATGGTATCCTTTGAGAATTCTTGTATTCTGCCTTACATTATGATACCTTACTTGTTTGAAACCGTTCCTTTTGTTCTGAATATGTTTTGTCACTTGTTGAGCCGTTTTTGGCTCACTCCGTTGTTATATAAATCTTTCAGGTTAGCTTGTCACTCTTTGAGATGTTTGATTTGGGCTGAGGCAGTGGATAGCTATTCAGAATTATGGGCAAGTCTGGTTGGTTATTATGATATTGTTGTATAAGTATGTTTTGTATGTAATGAAATGTTATCGATGAACCGAAATGGATATATTGTGTCAAAGTGTTAGGAGATCTCTCTTATATGGAATTTCAGAATATTAAGTCTAATTTATGACGATATGAACTTATGGTGAATAGTTGGAGTTCTGATTGTATAATTTATTTAGCTTGTGGATTTATAAATGTTGTTCATGTTTGTCAAGTTGGCTTGGGTTGTCTTGATTGTGAATTATCGAGTGATGTGATATATGATTTTAAAATGCACAGGTTTTATGGATGCGAATTTGATTGAATGTTTTTCAGTGTCCTCAAACGTTAGTTTGGATCCTGGATTGGTCTGTGACGAAAATTTTAAAAATCATGGATATTTTGAGGGGCGTGATAGTTGTGACCTACATCTACTCTTGATTCCTCTTCTATCGAAGCCACCGGTATCCACTAACGATCTTCCTTCAATGGGCGAAGATTAACTACCCTTTTACACTCTTTCTCCTTTTCACGGGTTTAGGAGACAACCCTTACAAGCCTATCTTTCTTGGACCTCACTTCTTCCTTTAGATGAACTTCTAAATACTAGGAAGAAGTGATCCTAAATCCTGATAGGGTTTCCCAATTTTTTCTCAAGTATTCTTTCCCCCTTTTTCAACTCAATTTCATGCTCAATTCTTTCTTTGCCATGCAAGAATAGCTCGGGTATTTATAGACCCCAAATGGCTTCAAAATTGGAGCCAAAAAATGTCTCATCCTGGGTTTCCTAGGTACTAGCGGTACCATCGCTTGTGCTGGGCGGTACCATAGCCTGTAGTATTGACACTAGATAGTACCATTGCTCAATCTGACGATACCATCGCTTGACATAGTAAGGAGACTGTGTCTGGGTGGTACCATCGCCAAGACTAGTGGTACCACCGCTTGACATTGGGCGGTACCATCGTGCAGTCTAATGGTACCACTACTTGACAGCATGAAAAAGTGTGCTCTTAACTTTTTCAACTCATGGGTGGTTGCTTCTAACTTAGGGTGACCGAATGAGCCTTCCACTTAGCCCAAAATAGTCCCAACTCAGGCCCAATGGGCCCTTAATTGAGTTAGAATGGTTAATTCTAAACTAGCCTAATTACGACCTAAACTAACTTGTTCTAGACAAATATTGCAAAGCGTTTAATCAAATGTTTTATACATGTCATTGGTTCATCGGTGCTTCGTCCAATCCTTCGGCGCATCGTCCTCTTTTGCGGCCAGTTGCCCAATCGGCATGTTGACCTCTGCAACTCCAATCTCCTTAGTGCAATATATGCTCTTCTAGGCCCGATGCCCGAACTCATGGCATGAAGCCTTTTGCCAATACGTCGACCGATCCTCTGGCTCGACGTCTAATCTTTTGACATGTTTCACTTCGGCCCAAAATTGATTCTTCTTGCTTTAATTGTCTTTCATAATCGAAGCTAGTCCTATATCACTCAAAACACAGATTAGATCACAAACACATTAATTGATTTCATCATCAAAATCTGAGATTCAACAATCTCCCCCTTTTTGATGATGACAACCAATTGATGATGGAGTTAACCTTAACTCCCCCTATCAATATGCCATATTGATAGAACCTTGAATTCAAATTGAATTCAAGTCAAAGCAAATTTAATCATAAATATTTACAACACATTATATGCATATCATTGCATTGCATGCATCATTATAAGAAGTTTTGCATGCATCATCATAAATATTTCAAATCATCATGGTATAAAAATATCAAAGTATATTACATCTTACCATGTATGATTCTCATATCATCATATCTTCTCCGTGTTTGTCATCAACAAAAAGGAGAAGTGCAACTATCAAGGTTTAGAGATATGTAAGTTTTACAACATACAAGCTAGCAACAATTTTGAGTTGTGCAAGTTTGCAAATTTTTCTTCTTGAGATAGGCAAGATAACACTTTTGCTTCTCTTGATATTACAAGCTAGCAATTCATGGTGATGTTCAAGATAGCAAGTTCTTTCTTCTCTTTCGAGAAGTGCAAGCTAGCAATTTTGCTTCCTAGCAAGTTTTTCTCCTTGCAATTTGTAAGCTAGTAAATTTAGCAAGTGTTATATCATATTAAAACATGCAAGCTAGCAAATTTTACACATATGAAGTTAGCAAAATTTTACATCTTTTGAGATATGCAAGATAGCCTATATTTGCATCTTCTTGAAATCTGTAACTTAGAAAACATTGCTTCTCTTGAGATTTGCAAGATAGCACTTCTTGCTTCTCTTTTGAGATGAGTAAGCTAGCAAGTTTTGCTCTCCCTTTGTCATTGCCAAATAGAAAGGAAGAATACAATGTTGTAATTCTTTTCCCTTTACATCAATTTTTAAATTATGATAAAGATAAATAACATAGATAGATTTACATCAATGTTTCAATCATCAAAAATAAAAGATCAAGTCATGAATACCAAAAGATGATGTATCATTTTTGGCAAATTTTTTCTTTTGTAAATAGAAGGAATGATAGGAAATAATCTTGATTTAAAAAGAATACTCAAGTCATAAAAATCAAGAAATCAAGATCATGATCCAAAAAATATATAAGAAGAGTTTATGCATTTGGGAGATTTAATAATTTGTCTAAATTAATATTCAAACTAGCAATTTTGGTTCTCTTGATATGCTAGCAATTTTCTTTCTCCCCTTTATCATTGTAAACAAGGAAGAAGTAGAGTAGAAGAATACAATGGTACCCCTTTTTTTTTTACATCAATGCTCTACTTATAACATAAGGTTTACAACCACAAATATAAAGGAATTTCACATCATGTCAAGAAAGATAATATCAAAGATCATGTGAATACCAAAAGACATGATTCATTTTGATAAATTTTCTCTTAAATAATCAAAAGAAAATCTTAGGAGATCAAATAGTAAAAGATCTTCAAAAGAAATTTTAAGTCATGAATTTCGAGAAAGATATTCTCTTTAGTAAACAACAAAAGAATTGTAGGAGAAAAAATAATAAATGATCCCAATTCACGCATAAGAATTCTTAAGTTGTCAAGATCATAATTCATATATCAAAGACTTTTAAGTTATAATTCCTAGAATTCAAGATCATGTTATAGATAAGACTCATTCAAATTCAAATCGTCAAATAATTACTTATCATCAAAATCAGTTTTCTTAATTCATAAAATAGATTCAACTCTTGGAATCACTTGTTGAAAGAAAATCGAAAAGCTTTAGAGATATTTTAAAAAAAACATGAATTCTTTCATTTTTGTTTCAATTTAAGTGGTTTGATTTCATACAAGCATGCTTTTATCTTTTATGCCAAACAAAATATCTATCATCGTTTAAAACCAAAAAAATAGCTTTCATTAATATAAAGATCAATAAGCCATAAATCATGCATAATTTCGAAATATACGCTCATTAAGCATGATTTCAAATCATCATTACTTCAAATCATCATTACATTATTACATCATTAAATCATCAAGTATGGATTCATTGAACATAAAGCATCTTCAATCAAAATCAAAAATCAATACAAAAATAATCAAGATACACATTATTACTTCTTAAAAATATATATAGGATTAATCTTATTATTAGGATCAAGAGCGGCACTAAGAGGGGAGGGTGAATTAGTATAGCTGAAAACTTTCTCGATTTCAGAAAAATATTCGTTTCGATTAAAACTAATTCCGACGAAAATGGTTTCGATTCAATTCGTTTCGGAAAGAATATGAACTTGAAAGCTTTCATAAAAGTGTAAGAGAGGATTAAGGAGATTTGTAGTAATGTAAATTGCACAAATGAAAAGCAAACCAGAATTTAGAGTGGTTCGGTTAATGTGACCTACATCCACTTTTTGATTCCTCCTTCGACAAGGTCTCTGACGTCCACTATGTTAGGATCAAGAGCTCTAAGAGGGGGGGTGAATTAGTGCAGTGGAAAACTTTCGACGATTAAAACTGCGTTCGTACGATAAGAGCGATTTCGGTAGAAAAGCCGATTCATAAATCACTTTAACTTATGATCAAGTAAGATGCAGTTAAAGCAAGTCTATGAAGGCAGTTTGCAGTTATGATGGAAATTAGAATGTAAGCGTAAACTGAAATATGATGTTCGTACGATAAAACTGATTTACGTCTAAACGTCGATTCGGAAAATACTGAACTTTGAAACATGATCGTAAATGCGCAGAAGGCAGTAAGCTATTGAGGAGGTTTGCAGTAAAGATAATATGCTCAAACTAAATGCAAACCGAGATTTAGAGTGGTTCGGTCAATCTTGACCTACATCCACTTTTGGCTTCCTCCACCGACGAGGTCACCGACGTCCACTAGAGGCCTTCCTTCAATAGGCGAAGGCTAATCACCTTTTTACAGTTTCACTCCTTTTGATGGGCTTAGGAGACAACCCTCACAGAATTTTCTTTCCTCTCTTGACAGATCAAAACTTGGAAAACAAGAGGAAGGAGAACTTTTAACTCATACAACACTTTTGAGCTCTAAAAATCATAGAGTAAGATCAGGATTTCGGTGGTTTTTGGTTACTCTTTCATTGCTGAAAGGGTGGGGTATTTATAGGCCCTAACCCAGATTGGTCTAGCGGTTGCACCGCTTGGCAGAGCTCGAAGACTGAGGCTCTGGACGGTGCCACCTCTTGTTAGGGGCGGTTGCACCTCCTGCCAGAGCTCGGAGACCGAGCTCAAGTGGTTGCACCTTTGTCAGAGGCGATTGCACGACCCAGCTAGAGCTCAGAGACTGAGCCCTGGGCGGTGCCACCGCCGACCCAAGCGATGCCACCTTTGGCCAAGTAATCTGGGTCCGAATGGGCTGATCCATTCGGCCCAATTTGGGTCTGTCAAGGGCCCAATTGCCCCAAGATTAAGTTAATGGGATCACCTCCCATTTCTAACTTAATCATCATGCTAACTACGAATTTCTTAAGACATTTACTGCAACTTGCTCCGGTGCGTCAATTGCTTCTTCCGGTGAGCTTCCAGCAAGCTTCCGTCGATCATCCGATGAACCCTCGGTGATGCTCCTGCGGACTTCTGGCAAACTCCTAGACTTGCGACGATCCACTTGGCAAGTTTCAACGAGCTTCTTTGGCAAGCTCCTGGACTTCTTGGATTTGTTCCCATAGAACCTCCGACGACCGTCCGAACTTCCGTCGAATTCTCGAACCCCCAACGTGATCATAGTCTTGACTCCGGCGCAACTCCTGCTGCATGTCTTACTTTCATCGTAGTTAATCCTGCACACTTATCTCAACATATGGATTAGATAACAAATGACAATTGACGTCATCATCAAAATCCGAGATTCAACAATCTCCCCCTTTTTGATGATGACAATCAATTGATAACGGAGTTAACCTTAACTCCCCCTATCTATGTGCCATAATTGAGATAAGTCATTCTTGAATTCAAAGCCTTTGAATTCAAGAGACATATTGATAAGTTAAAATCATTTAACCTGAACAATACTCTCATCATGATTCCCATCATGATGTATCTCTCTGAAAATGATGTATGATGTCAAGGCTTGACATCCATTTTCAAATTTCAAATGTGAATGATGGTAATGATCGCAATTCATCATATGGTAAGATATCAACATGTAAAATTTTGAAGTAAGATTTTGATATCTTAACATGATGCACACATTTCAAGTGTTTTAGCAATCATAGTATTTCATCACATGGTAAGATATCAACACGTAGGACTATGATGCAAGTTCTTGATATTTTAACATGATGCAAACATGGCATATTGCTAATATGGCAATCATAATTATCATTAATTCATATATTTTCGATGATGCAAGCATGGCATTATCATAGCATCAATTCATATATCTGCTTTTTTCAACATAATATGGCATTTATAGCATCAATTTATATATTTCTCCCCCTTTGTCATCAACAAAAAGGAGAACGATATAAACAACTTTTAAATATACGTGTGATGCCATAAGTAGGTTCATGTCATTTATCTATATAGAGTGATAGGATATAAATTATACAAACATCTCAAGAAAAACATGACATAAAGATTATAGAGTGAAAACTTCTTCCTTTTTATTTGTTATTATCTTTTTGCATGAAGGAGGGAAGTCATTTGTGTAGTTCAAATCGATAGGATATTAAGGCATGCTTTACAAGAGAATATTTTTCACATGATAAGTCTAAAAGATATGCATTTGCTAGATGATTCTATTTGTCAAAAATCAATGATGTGAATCAAACTATATGTGACATATGTTTATTAAGTCCGAAAGAGAATAATGTATTCATGAAATCCGATTGGAACTGAAAATTTAATTTAACACTTTCATGCAATCGGACAAGACTATACAATCATGAAGACATGCTCATTGTTATGGAAATTTTTGTATTAATTTCCAACATGTTATTTTAGGCATATAATGGCAATTAAATGATTTGATCATTCAATCAATAAAGTCTGAATAATAATTTTAACAAGTTTATGCATTCGGACATATCAATATTCCTAATTCTCTTCTTATGAAATCAAATTGTTCTTCACTTAGAGGTTTTGTAAAAATATCAGCAAGTTGATGCTTAGTATCTATGAACTCTATGATTACATCATGATTAGTAACATGATCTTGTATAAAGTAATGTCTAATATCAATATGTTTTGTTCTTGAGTGTTGAATGAGATTCTTTGTTAAACATATTGCACTCATGTTATCACATTTAATGGGAATGTTTTTAAGATAGACTTTATAATCTTCTAAGGTGTTTTTCATCCATACAACTTGTGCACAGCATGCACTAGCTATAATATATTCAACTTCGGTTATTGATAGTGCAACCGAGTTTTGTTTCTTAGATGACCAGGAAACAAGGGAATGTCCCAAAAATTGACATGTTCCTGATGTACTTTTTCTATCTAGTCTACACCCAGCAAAATCTGCATCAGCATAAGCAATTAACTCAAAATTTTTGGATTTTGGATACCATAATCCTAGATTTGTGGTACCTTTAAGATATCTAAGTATTCTTTTAACCACTTTGAGATGAGATATCTTAGGGTTCGATTGAAACCTAGCACAAAATCCTACACTGAACATGATATCTGGTCTAGTTGTAGTGAGGTAAAGTAAACTTCCTATCATACCCCTATAGGTTTTTTGATCGAAGCTTTCTCCCTCTCTCATCAACTTCTAACTTAGTGGAGGTGTTCATAGGGGTGTTAATAGCCTTTGAGCTATCCATATTAAATCTTTTCAGTAGATCTAAAGCATATTTAGTTTGACTAATAAAGATCCATTGCTTAGTTGCTTAATTTGTAAGCATAAGAAAAAGGTTAATTCTCCCATCAAACTCATTTCAAATTCGAGACTCATGGTTTTAGCAAAAGATTCACAAAGAGATTCATTCGTAGAACCGAAGATAATATCATCAACATAAATCTGAACAATGAGAAAATTATTTTCAAAATTCTTGATAAACAATGTAGTATCAACCTTGCCTTTTGTAAAATTATTTTCAATAAGAAAAGAACTAAGTCTCTCATACCAAGTCCTAGGGGCTTGTTTTAAACCATAGAGAGCGTTAGTTAATTTAAACACATGATTAGGGAGGTTATTATTTTCAAATCTAGGAGGTTGTTCAACATAAACTTCTTCGGAAATACGTTAAGAAAAGCACTTTTAACATCCATTTGAAACAACTTAAAATTATTACTACTAGCATAGGCAAGGAGCATCCTTATGGCTTCTAATTGAGCCACAAGAGCAAAGGTTTCTTCATAATCGATACCTTCTTCTTGGTTGAAACCTTTGGCCACTAATCTAGCCTTGTTTCTAACCACGATACCATATTCATCTTGCTTGTTTCTAAAGACCCATTTAGTACCAATAACTAAATGGTCATTTGGCCTAGGAACAAGCTTCTATACCTCATTTCTCTCAAATTGATTTAATTCATCTTGCATTGCGATAATCCATGAATCATCTTTCATGGCTTCGTCAATACATTTAGGTTCAATTTGGGAGAGAAAAGCGGCGTTGGCACAAAAATTTTTAAGAGAAGAACGTGTCTGAACCCCCTTTGAAAATAGGAAGGAGAATTTTCTTTCCTCTCTTGACAGATCAAAATTTGGAAGAAAAGAGGAAGGAGAACTTTTAACTCATACAACACTTTTGAGCTCTAAAAATCATAGAGTAAGATCAGGATTTCGGTGGTTTTTGGTTACTCTTTCATTGCTGAAAGGGTGGGGTATTTATAGGCCCCAACCCAATTTGAATTCTGAGCACAAAAACGTCAATTCCCGGAATTCCGTGTAAGGATTAAGAGCACTAAGAGGGGGGGGGGGTGAATTAGTGCAGTAGAAAATTTTCAACGATTAAAACTGCGTTCGTACATTGAAATCCGATTTCCAATGTAAAACCGTTTTCGGAAACATAACTTGAAAGTGAGTTCGTAAAAGAGCAGAAGACAGTAAGCTATTGAGAAGGTTTGCAGTAAAGATAAAATACTCAAAATAAATGTAAACCGAGATTTAGAGTGGTTTAGTCAATCTTGACCTACATCCACTTTTGGCTTCCTCCACCAATGAGGTCACCGACGTCCACTAACGATCTTCCTTTACTAGGCGAAAATCAATCTCCTTCTTACACCCCTCTTCTCCTTTTACTGGGTTTAGGAGACAACCCTTACAAGCACTCACTCTCTTCTCTTAAACAGAATTCTAACACTTAATCTAAAGGAGGGAAATTCTAGAGATTGCAGCAGCGTTTTCTCTCTTTTAATCTCTCTATGCTTGTCTATCTTACCCAGGGATGGGAGGGGTATTTATAGGCTCCAAACCAGTTTGAATTCCGAGCTCAAAACTATCATCTCCTAGAATTCTGGGGTTTGGCGGTTGCACCGCCTGGCAGAGCTCGGAGACTGAGCCTCTAGGCAGTGCCACCGTTTGTCAGGGGCGGTTGCAAGCTTGGCAGAGCTCGGAGACTGAGCCTCTAGGCGGTGCCACCGCTTGACAGGGGCGGTTGCACCGCCCAGTCTCGCTCGGAGATTGAGCCCAAGCGGTGCCACCGCCTGCCTAGGGTGGTTGCACCACCCAGCTTTCCTGGGAGACCCTCTCCTAGGCGGTGCCACCGCCTAGTAGGAATTCTAGTCCGAATGGGTTGATCCATTCGGCCTAATTTGGGTCTGTCAAGGGCCCAATTTCCCCCAAATTAAGTTAATGGGATCACCTCCCATTCCTAACTTAATCTACATGCTAACTATGACAATTCTTAAGACATTTACTATAGCTTGCTCTGGTGCGTCAATCGCTTCTTCCGGCGAGCTTCCGGCGAACTTCCGACGAACCTCCAACAATGCTCTGACGGACTTCCGGTAAACTCCTGGACTTGCGACGATCCACTTGGTGAGTTCCGACGAGCTTCTTTTGGCAAGCTCCTGGACTTCTCGGATTTATTCCCGCAGAACCTCCGACGATCGTCCGGACTTCCGTCGAGCTCTCGAACTCCCAACGTGATCATAGTCTTTGACTCCGGTGCAACTCCTGCTGCATGTCTTACATCCATCGTAGTTAATCCTGCACATGTAAAATAAAACTTCGATCGAGACAATTATTCCTAAGCAATTAACCAAGTTGTCTGGCATGTCATTGGTCCCTCGACGCTTCGTCCGATTCTTCGGCGCATCGTCCTCTCTTGTAGCCTATTGCCCAATCGGCCAGTTGACTCCGTAACTCCGATATCCTTGGCGCAATACCCGCTCTTCTTGGCCCGATGCCCGAGTCCACGACCCAAAGCCTTCTGTCGATACGTCGACCGATCCACCGGTCCGACGTCCAATCTTCTGACATGTTCCTCCGGCATAACATGATTTTTCCTGCTTTAATTGTCTCTTCCTGATCGAAGCATCCTGCATCACTCAAAACACAGATTAAAACATAAACACAATTATCAATTGGTTTCATCATCAAAATACGAGATTCAACAATCTCCCCCTTTTTGATGATGATAACCAATTGATGACGGAGTTAAACTTAACTCCCAGAGTTTAAACAAACTCCCCCTATCAATATGCCATATTGATAGAACCTTGAATTCAAACTGAATTCAAGTCATTGCAATATTCATCATGAATACTTGCAACACGTCATCATAAACTTATGCATAATATGTCATGTCAACATACTTCTCCCCCGTTGTAATCAACAAAAAGGAGAAGTACAAGTATTCTTTGTGTTTGTAATATAAGTTCAACTCATTGCATGAAAAACATAATATCAAGTTTTATCATCATGCAGTTTTGAAGCTAGAAAATTTAGCAAGTATTACATCATGCTTAGAACATTCAAGCTATGCAAGTTTTACAGCATACAAGATAGCACTTTTGGTAATGTTTAAGATAGCAAGTTCTACATCATGCAAGCTAGCAATATTATAACATTTTAGAACATGCAAGCTAGCAATTTAGAGATGTTCAAGAGAGTAA
The DNA here is from genome assembly GCF_036884655.1 of Musa acuminata AAA Group. Classification (NCBI taxonomy): domain Eukaryota; kingdom Viridiplantae; phylum Streptophyta; class Magnoliopsida; order Zingiberales; family Musaceae; genus Musa; species Musa acuminata. The sequence goes on along the minus strand of NC_088344.1, from coordinate 16,418,072 downwards.
CTCTTGCTTCTTGAAATATGCAAGTTTGCAAGCTAGCAAATTTTTGCTTCCTTTGCAATATTTGAGCTCGCAATTTTGTTTTCATTGCAAAATGCAAGTTTAGCATGTTTAGCATCTTGAGAGAGGCAAGATAGAACATTTTTGCATTTTCTCGATGTTTCAAGCTAGCAATTCTCGATGATGTTCAAGATAGCAATTTCTTCTCTTTTGAGAAGTGTAATTTTTGCTTTCTCCTTGAATTGTGCACGTTAGTTATCTCCCCCTTAGTCATTGTCAAAAAGAAGGGAAGACCCTTTCTAAAGAAGGGAAGACCCTTTATGTCAATTTCTAAATCATGACAAAGGCGAGTAATCATTCTTATTTCAAAATTTCATAATTGAGATAAACCTTGAATTCAAATTAAGGTAATTTTAATCATGATTCATATCATCAGATAAAAAGCATCATTTTAGCAACAAATCGTAGCATTTCATCACATGGCAAGATATCATCAAGTAAAATTATGATGCAAGTTCTTGATATCTTAACATGATGCAAACATGGCATATGGCAATCATAGCATTAATACATACATTTCTCATTTAAATATGGCACTCATAGTATCAATTCATATATGTCTCCCCCTTTGTTATCAACAAAAGGAGAAGTAGCTCTAGCAATTTTAAAAGATATGTAAGTTTTTGTAACATGAAGCTAGATTTTCATCACAACATATAAGCACAAAAACATAGCAAGATTCTTAAGTTCAATCATGGCAATTCAACACTTGCTTCTTGTGCAAGATTGCACTTTGCTTTTCTTTGCATGTTCTAACTAGCGAAAGCTTTCTCCCCTTTGCTTTTGTCGAAAAGAAGGGAAAAGTACAAGCTAGCCAGCATTTGCCTTGAGCTAGCAATCTTTCTCCCCCTATGTCATTACCGAAAAGAAGGGAGAAATTAATGGCCAAAAAATTTTAATCATTATACAGGCCATATTACAAAATCATGTCATGATATCAAGAAAATTCAAGAAGGACATGATTCATTCGACAAATCCTTTTAATAGAGCAAAAGAATTATACAACCAAAGATCATGATTAAAATATATCAATATCATAGATCAAGTCATGATTCATGATTCATTATAAAGCAAATTAATTTTCAGTCATCACATAAGGCATTTAAAGAATTTTTGAAACATAGGAGAATGATTAATTTAAGCATGCAATGTTTCAATCAAATTCAAGTCATGAATACCAATACTTTCATATTGTGAGTATCAATTCATGAATACCAAAAGATATTATTTGTGATTCTAATTTTGCAAGATCAAGATTATGATTTAGATAAAACTCATTCAAATCAAGTCATTAACTTGAAACTCATAATCAAGTCATCAAAATCAATTTCGAGATTCACAAAATATCATGAGATTATTAATCTCGATCAGATGGGAAAAGTATTTTTTTAAGTGATTCTTTTTCATCTAAGCATGCCTTAGTCTTTATATGCCAAATCAAGGTAAGCATGAAAGTTCAAGACATAAAGGCAAAATCTTATAAAACAACTCATCAAGCAAGATTTTAAACATCCATTTTCAAGCAATATAAAGAGTAAGTCAAGGATTCAATTATCTCATGTCATGAATTCCAATAGGCATCTCAAAATATCAACATCACATTAAAAAGATATTTCAAAAAGATATATCAATAAGTGATTCATTTGTATCATTTCATTCATTCGGAAGATTCTCCTCTTTGGTAAATAAATGTAGGAGAACAAAATGAATTAAGGAGATGTAACATGATTGAAGCATTGAACATGATTTATATTTAAAATGTGTCTCATGTCATAAGTATGAATCAAGCATTTGTAAAATCCAAAATCATCCTCAAAGTCACATTCAATAAATTCATACATGACAAGCATAGATTTATTGAAAAGACGATAAGATAGAGGATCATATTTCATTTTTATAAATTTCTATTCATGTGATTTACTTCTTATAAGCATGCCTTTACCTTTAATAAAACAAGTGTCAACATTTAAGACAAAAGGGTAAATTTCATAAAACAAATCGTCAAGCATGATTACATGAAAATATCTTTTTAATATCTTGATATTCATCATCAAGTATGATTTCAAAAAGTATGTTCAAGAGAAATCATTAAGACTAAATGCATGAAATACTCATTTATTTTCAAAATATTCATCATTATTTTCATGTATGATAATAATGTATTCATGATACACATTATATGCATATATCATCACAATAAAAAGCAATTGCATGCATAATTTCAAATCATACATGTTTCAAATTATGATGGTATTAACTTGTCAAATTTCATCCTACCGTTCATAATCATAACTTTTCATTTGAATGCATCAAAATAATATCAAGAGTATTTCATGCATAATTTTATATCACCACATAAGGAATATCAAGAAGAAATTAATTGGGTGATGCGATAAACATTTCATGAATACAAGAAATTACATAAAAATCATATAATGAAAGATTAGAACATGTGAATACCAAAAGACATGATTTCTTTTTGAAAAACCTACTCATAATTAATCAAAAGAAAATCTTACGAGATCGATTAATGAAAAAATCTTGATTCAGAATAAATCTTAATTTGTAAATATCACGGAATCAAGATCATGATTTTGGATAAACTCATTCAAATTCAAATCACCAAAAATCATTTTTATGGTTCACAAAATTCGTAACATAAGTAGATTCATGATTTCATTGATAATATATTTTCCCTTTTTTAAGTATTTCATTTTAAGTGATTGATTTCATGTTAGCATGCTTTTTCATTTATGTTAAATAAAAATATGCATCAACGTTTAGGATCGAAAAATGAATTTCATCATAAAACCATCAAGATCAATAGATTCTCAAAAATGAATTGTTAGGATCAAGAAAATCCGAAAATAAAATTTAACACTTTCATGTATTCGGACATGGTTTTGCTATAGATTTTCAAATTCAATCATGAAGTTAAAAATGCTCATGATCATAGATATTTTTATATCCAAAACACATAATTTCTAACATGTTATTAAGGCATGTAATAGTGTAAAATCATCAAGATACACATGCATGGATTAATCCTAAGCACTATCACATATTGTATAATTATCATCCCTAATGTTGCATACATCATTCAACATTTCAAAATATAACATGCATGAAACCTTAGCAATGTACTTTTCATGATCAAATTTTTAATTTTTTAAAGATGCTAAAACGAAAAAAACATGATATAATTTTTGAAAAATAATTTTTTATTTCCTATTCTAAATTAAGCACTCATGAAAGACTTCAAGTAATTTCAAAATAATTCAAGAGAGTTGAGTTACTTACCTTGTAGTCAAAGCTCGTCAAAGTCCAATTCGTCGTTTCACCTTTGGAAGTTTTTTATTCATCCTTGGTTGCCTTCCTCTTCTTTGGCCTCTTCCTCTGTTCAAGTTCATTATTTATTTTAGATTTTTGTTTAATAAACTTATTAAGATTTAATGTTCGAAGTTCAAGTTCATCATTGTCCTCATCACTTGAGTCATTACTCAAGTGGTATTCATTTGTCCGGAGTTCCAAATCCTTCTTGTTCTTTGGAAGGTGATTTTGTTCATCATGTTCATCATGTGCATTGTGCACCATTTCATATGTCATCAATGAACCAATTAGTTCTTCAAGTGGAAAAATATTTAAATATTTTATTTCTTGTATTATGGTTATTTTAGGATCCCACCTTTTTGGAAGGGATCTTAAGATCTTGCTTATGAGATCAAAATTCAAAAAAGATTTACCAAGAACTCTTATATTATTGACGACATCCGTGAAACGGGTGTACATGTCGCCTATAGTCTCGCTTGGTTACATTCGAAAAAGCTCAAAATCATGCAATAAAATGTTAACTTTCAAGTCTTTGACTCTACTAGTTCCCTCGTGCGTGATTTCAAGTGTTCACCAAATATCAAAAGCCGTTTCACACATCGAAACGCGATTAAATTTATTTTTGTCAAGTGCACAAAACAAGGCATTCATAGCATTTGCGTTTAAAGAAAAATACTTCTTCTCCAAATCCGACCATTCGTTCATCGATTTAGAGGGAAGTTGAAAATGGTTTTCAACAATATTCCATAAATCCCAATTCATAGAAATCAAGAAAACTCTCATTCAAGTTTTCCAATAAGTGTAGTCCAATCCGTTAAAAAATGGTGGACGAACAACCGAAAAACCCTCTTTAAAGCCATGAAGAGCCATTTCTCTCGGGTGTAAATCCGAAATGAGAAATATTGGGCTTTGATACCAATTGTTAGGATCAAGAGCACTAAGAGGGGGGGGGGGGGGGGGGGGGGTGAATTAGTTCAGCGGAAAACTTTCGACGATTAAAACTGCGTTCGTACGTTGAAATCCGATTTCTGACGTAAAACCGTTTTCAGAAACTTAACTAGAAAGTGAGTTCATAAAAGAGCAAAAGGTAGTAAGCTATTGAGGAGGTTTGCAGTAAAGATAAAATGCTCAAAGTAAATGCAAACCGAGATTTAGAGTGGTTCGGTTAATCTTGACCTACATCCACTTTTGGCTTCCTCCACCAATGAGGTCACCGATGTCCACTAACGATCTTCCTTTACTAGGCGAAGATCAATCTCCTTCTTACACCCCTCTTCTCCTTTTATTGGGTTTAGGAGACAACCCTTACAAGCACTCACTCTCCTCTCTTAAACATAATTCTAACACTTAAGCTAGAGGAGGGAAATTCTAGAGATTACAGCAGTGTTTTCTCTCTTTTAATCTCTTTGTGCTTGTGTATCTTACCTAGGGATGGGAGGGGTATTTATAGGCTCCAAACCAGTTTGAATTCTGAGCTCAAAAATGTCATCTCCCAGAATTCCGAGGTCTGACGGTTGCACCGCCTGACTGGGGCAGTTGCACCGCCTAGCAGAGCTCGGAGACTGAGCCTCTAGGTGGTGCCACTACTTGTCAGGGGCAGTTGCACCGCTTGGCAGAGCTCGGAGACTGAGCCTTTGGGCGGTGTCACCGCTTGACAGGGGCGGTTGCACCGCCTAGTCTCACTCGGAGACTGAGCCCAAGTAGTGCCACCCCCTGCCTGGGGTGGTTGCACTGCCCAGCTTTCCTGGGAGACCCTCTCCTGGGCGGTGCCACCACTGACCCTGGCGGTGCCAACGCCTAGTAGGAATTCTGGTCCGAATGGGTTGATCCATTCGGCCCAATTTGGGTCTGTCAAGGGCCCAATTGCTCCCAGATTAAGTTAATGGGATCACCTCCTATTTCTAACTTAATCTATATGCTAACTACGACAATTCTTAAGACATTTACTACAGCTTGCTCTGGTGCGTCAATCGCTTCTTCCAGCGAACTTCCGGCGAACATCCGACGAACCTCCGGCGATGCTCCGACGGACTTCCGGCAAACTCTTGGACTTGCGACGATCCACTTGGTGAGTTCCGACGAGCTTCTTTTAGCAAGCTCCTGGACTTCCCGGATTTGTTCCCGCAGAACCTTCGATGACCGTTTGAACTTCCGTCGAGCTCTCGAACTCCCAATGGGATCATAGTCTTTGACTCCGACACAACTCCTGCTGCATGTCTTACATCCATCTTAGTTAATCCTGCACATGTAAAACAAAACTTCGATCGAGACAATTATTCCTAAGCAATTAACCAAGTTGTCCAACATGTCATTGGTCCCTCGACGCTTTGTCCAATTCTTCGGCGCATCATCCTCTCTTACGACCTATTGCCCAATCGGCTAGTTGACTCTGCAACTCCGATATCCTTGGCGCAATACCCGCTCTTCTTGGCCCGATGCCCAAGTCCACGACCCGAAGCCTTCTGTCGATACGTCGACCTATCCACCGGACCGACGTCCAATCTTCTGACATGTTCCTCAGGCACAACATGATTTTTCCTGCTTTAATTGTCTTCTCCTAATCGAAGCATCCTACGTCACTCAAAATGCAGATTAAAACATAGACATAATTATCAAATGTTTCATCATCAAAATACGAGATTCAACATTCCGGGGTCTGGCGATTGCACCGCCTGACTGGGGCGGTTGCACCGTCTGACAGAGCTCGAAGACTAAGCCTCTGGGTGGTGCCACCTCTTATTAGGGGCGGTTGCACCTCCTGCTAAAGCTCGGAGACCGAGCTCAGGCGGTGCCACCGCTTGACTGGGGCGGTTGCACCTCTGTCAAAGGCGGTTGCACCGCCCAGCCAGAGCTCGGAGACTGAGCCCTGGGCGATGCCACCGCCGACCCAGGCGGTGCCACCTCTGGCCAAGTAATCTGGGTCTGAATGGGCTAATCCATTCAGCCCAATTTGGGTCTGTCAAGGGCCCAATTGCCCCAAGATTAAGTTAATGGGATCACCTCCCATTTCTAACTTAATTATCGTGCTAACTACGAATTTCTTAAGACATTTACTGCAACTTGCTTCGGTGTGTCAATCGCTTCTTCCGGCGAGCTTCCGGCGAGCTTCTGTCGATCATTCGATGAACCCTTGGTGATGCTCCTGCGGACTTCCGGCAAACTCCTGGACTTGCAATGATCCACTTGGCAAGTTCCGACGAGCTTCTTTGGCAAGCTCCTGGACTTCTCGGATTTGTTCCCGTAGAACCTCCGACGATCGTCCGAACTTCCGTTGAATTCTCGAACCCCCAACGTGATCATGGTCTTAACTTCGGCACAACTTCTGCTGCATGTCTTACTTTTATCGTAGTTAATCCTGCACACTTATCTCAACATATGGATTAGATAACAAATGACAATTGACGTCATCATCAAAATATGAGATTCAACACACTAAAGGCCTTCCTTCAATAGACGAAGGCTAACCACCTTTTATAGCTCTTTCTCCTTTTGTTGGGTTTAGGAGACAACCCTTAAAAGTCTCACTCCTCTTTCTTGGATGGTTACAAGGCTAAGAGATGAAGGAGGAGAAGTCTTCACTTTTACAACATTTTAAGACTCAAGGACTCAAGATTATGCCAATAGCTTTTGTGCCCTTTCATGTAGAAAAGGGTGGGGATTTTATAGGCCCTAATGGCTTTAAAAAATGAAGCCAAAAAGTATCTCATCCCGGATTTCTGGGGTACTGGCGGTACCACCACCATTACTAGGCGGTACCATCGCCTGACACTTGACACTGGGCGGTACCACCATCTAACAGAGCTCGGAGACCAAGCTCTAGTATTACCACCGCTGGCAGTATTAACTACCAGTGGTACCACCGCCCAGTCTAGGGGGTACCACTGCCCAGTCTGGGTGGTATCACCGCCCAGAAATCCTAAGGCACTACTTTCCAAGCGGTGCCACCACCGACCATATTTTCAGGGGTTGAATTGGCTGCTAAATTTGGTCCAATTCAGCCCTATTAAGGGCCTAGTTGGATACTAATTAAGTTAGTAGGATTACCTCCCAATCTTAACTTAATTTATGCTCTAACTATGATAATTAAGACATAATTATAGAACTTCTTTTTTCGGTGCGTTAATTGCTCTTCCGGTGAGCTTCCGGTGATCATCCAATGAACTCTCGGTAATATTCCGGTGGACTCCCGACAAGCTCCTAGACTTTACAATGATCTTCTTGGTAAGTACCGATGAGCTTCTTTGGCATGCTCCTGGACTTCTCGGTTGGTTCTGGTAGAACTTCCGACGAACGTCCGGACTTCCGACGAACGTCCGGACTTCCGACGAACTCTCGAACTCCCAATGAGATCTCCATCTTGACTTCGGGACAACACTTGTTTTATGACTTACTGCTATCGTAATTAATCCTGCATACTTTTCTCAATATATAGATTAGATAAAACAAATTACAATTGACTTCATCATCAAAATCCGAGTTTTAATAATCTCCCCATTTTTTATGATGACAATCAATTGATGACAGAGTTAACTTAACTCCCCCTATCTATATGCCATACTTAAGAAAAGACATTCTTGAATTCAAAGACTTTGAATTCAAGAAATAAACTGATAAGATAAGTTCATTAGACTTATCAACATGCACATCATGATTCCTATCATGATCTAACATTCTCAAGATACGATACCAAGTATGATGTCAAGTCATGACATCCATTTTCAAGTATGATATATCAAATATGAAAGATGAGAAAGATAGCAATTCATCATTCTATGGCAAGATATCCATTGTAAAATAGCAAGTTAAGCTCTAGATATCTTATCATAATGAAAAAAATTTATCAAGCAAATATTTCAAGTATATATGATGAAATACATTGCATACATTTATCATCAATTTACCATATTTTAGTGTTATTTCTCCCCCTTTATCATCAATAAAAAGGAGAATAATTTAATAATGCATGTGTGGTAAAAAAAATTCAAGCAAGTTTCACACTAAAAAATTCTCATCATTAAATGTTATCAACATTAAAGTGATAGATTCCATCAACTTCTCCCCCTTTGTCATCACATTTTGCATGAAGAAGAGGAAAGAAGGTAAAGAGGGAATCCATTAGGAACTAAATTTATGAAATGATTTGAATCAAATCAAAAATGATAAATAAGTTTTTGTTAAAACATGCTTTCATTTTGATAAAGAGAAGGGATTCATGAAAAGGATCGAGATATCCATATGAAATCAAATCCCGAATCTTACAAATAATTATTATACACGAAAATTCATCTTTCAAGGATTAAATTATCCATTGGAATTTCTTCATTTTTATGAGAAGAATAAGGAAGAATTCATGGGAGAGGAGTATCATATGAAGGAGAAATTCATGAATAAAACTTCATAGTGAGAAGAGCATTACAACAAATCCATTTTTCATTAAAAATTCATAAGAGTGAAATCCGTGAGAGATGCATTTATCAATGACTTCCATGTATCAAACATCAAGATACGTATAAACACTTCATGCATTTATAAAATGTTTCATCATAGCCTTTCATCACTACTTGCATGAGGTAATATCATTAGTGCTTGTAGCATTCAAAAGTTAAGAATTTGATATTTTATTATATATGATTAAAACTTCTCAATATTCAATAGATATCATAATCATCATAAAAATTTTCAACATAAAAGTAAACATGATATTGCATCATTGTATAAGAACATGCTCATCATTTAAAGAGATCACAATATCATAGAAATTTTCAGCATCAAAGCACAGAATTCCAACATCAAAGTAAATAGCATTTTAAGTTTACAACATCAAGGTAAACAATTTTTCAGCATCAAAGCACAGAATTCCAACATCAAAGTAAACATTTTATTATCATGAAGCACACAACCTTATTTACATTATTATGTAAAATTCACATCATAAGAGGAGAAGATTTAAGTGAGTGATCTAAAGAATCAAGAAAGTCTGAAAACGAAATTTAACAAATTCATGCATTTGGACAAATTAACATTCCTAATTCTCTTCTAATAAAATCAAATTGTTCTTCACTTAAAGGCTTTGTAAAAATATTAGCTAATTAATGTTTCATATCAATAAACTCTAAGATTACTTCATGATTATTAACATAATCTCATATAAAGTGATGCCTAATATCAATATGTTTAGTTCTAGAGTGTTGAATGAGATTTTTTGTTAAATATATTGCACTTGTGTTGTCACATAAATTAACTTTCTTTTTAGGCTTACAAATCAAACAACTAAGTAATGGTATTTTTCTTAGTCAAACAAAATATACTTTAGATTTGCTAAAAAGGTTTAATATGGATAGCTCAAAGGCTATGAACACTCCTATGAGCACCTCTACTAAGTTAGACATTGATGAAAGTGGAGAAAGCTTTGATCAAAAAGCTTATAAGAGTATGATAGGAAGTTTAGTATACCTCACCGCAACTAGGCCGGATATCATGTTTAGTGTAGGACTTTGTGCTAGGTTTTAATCTAATCCTATGATATCTCATCTTAAAGCACTTAAGAGAATACTTAGATATCTTAAAGGAACCACAAATCTTGGATTATGGTATCCAAAATATGAGAACTTTGAACTAATTACTTATGCTGATATGGATTTTGCTAGATATAGATTAGATAGAAAAAACACATCCGGAATATGTCAATTTTTAGGACACACACTTGTTTCTTGGTCTTCCAAGAAACAAAACTTGGTTGCACTATCTACAACCGAAGCTGAGTACATTGCAGCTAGTACTTGCTATGCACAAGTTGTGTGGATGAAAAACACTTTAGGAGATTATAAGATTCATCTTAAAAACATTCCTATAAACTTATTTCAAATTCAATACTCATACTTTTAGCAAATGACTCACATAGAGATTCATTCGTGCAACCAAAAATAATATCATCAACATAAATTAGAATAATAAAAAAATTAATTTTAAAATTTTTGATAAACAATGTAGTATCGATTTTGCCTTTAGAGAAATTATTTTCGATAAGAAATGAGCTAAGTCTCTCATACTAAGCCCTTGGGGCTTGTTTTAATCCATAGAGAGCTTTAGTCAATTTAAACACATAAATAGGGAGATTATCATTCTCAAATCTAGGAGGTTATTTAACATAAACTTCTTCAAAAATAAAGCCATTAAGAAAAGTACTTTTAATATCCATTTGAAACAACTTAAAATTATTGCAACTAGCATAGGTAAGGAGAATCCTTATGGCTTCATGTCTAGCCACAGGAGTGATGGTTTCTTCATAATCGATACCTTCTTCTTGGTTGAAACCTTTGGCCACTAATATAGCCTTGTTTCTAACTACTATACCAAGTTCATCTTGCTTATTTCTAAAGACTTATTTAGTACCAATTACCAAATTGTCACTTGGTCTAGGAACAAGCTTCCACATCTCATTTCTCTTAAATTGATTGAATTCCTCATGCATTGCAATAACCCATAAATCATCTTTCAGAGCATTATCAATGCATTTAGGTTCAATTTGAGATAAAAATGTTGTATTCGTACAAAAATTTTTAAGAGAAGAATGAGTTTGAACACCTTTTGATGTGTCTTCAATGATTAGCTCTTTAGGATGAGCATATATATACTTCTAATCCTTGGGTAAAGATTATGTGAAAGAAGATACATCCAAGTTGCTAGTGGGAGGAGATGTTTCATTCAAATTTAAAGCGTCAAAATTAAAATCATCATCAAAATCATTTTTCTTAAATTCGAAAACCTCATTGAAAACAATATGAATAGATTTTTCTATGACTAAAGTTCTTTTATTAAACACACAAAATGCTTTAGAAGTAGAAGAATATCCAAGAAAAATATCTTCATTAGATTTTGCATCAAATTTTTCTAAGGCATCTTTTTCGTTTAAAATAAAATATTTACAACCAAAATCTTTAAAATATGAAACATTGGGTTTTTTGTTATTCCATAATTCATAAGAAGTTTTGGAAATTAATGGTCTTACTAGAACCCTATTAATGATATACCATAACGTGTTAATGACTTCAGCCCAAAAATATTTAGGTAGGCTATGTTCATTTAACATGGTTCTTATCATTTCTTATAAGCTCCTATTTTTTCTTTCAACTAATCCATTTTATTATGGGTTTCTTGGAGTAGAGAAATTATGATTGTACCCATTTGATTCATAAAAGTTTTGGAAATCATAGTTTAAAAACTCACCACCTTGATCACTACGTATAGATGCAATCATAAAGCCTTTTTCATTTTGAATAAGTTTATAAAATTTTGAAAAATGCTTAAAACAATCACTTTTGTATGTCAAAAAGTATGTCCAAGTGCATCTACTATAATCATTAACAATTACAAAGGCATATTTACTATCTCCTAGGCGTGTTATATCAATTGGTCCAAATAAATCCATATAGATCAATTACAATGGTCTAGAGGTGCTTATTTAATTCTTTGACTTGAAACTATCTTTTATTTACTTTCCTAGTTGACATGCATCACACACTTTGTCTTTGACAAACTTGATGCTAGGGATTCCTCTTACAAGTTCTCTAGATTAAACTTGGGAGATTAGTTTCATGCTAGCATGACCTAACCTCTTATGCCAAAGCCAAGCATCATTGCTTAAAGCTGAAAAACATATTTTATTACAAAGATCGTCAATGTCAATAATATACATGTTATTTTATTTTAAGGCAATCATAGATGTATTTTTGTATGGTCTTTCAACAATGCAAGCATTAGATATAAATCTTATGATATATCCTCTATCACACAATTAACTAATGCTTAGAAGATTATGCTTTAAACCATCTACTAATAACACATCTTCAATCAAGAGATTTGATTTGTTACTTATGGTTCCTTTGCCAATGATTTTACCTCTGTTGTTGTCTCCAAAGGTAACAAACCCTTCATCTTGGCTAGTGAGCTTAGAGAATTGAGTTGGATCTCCGGTTATGTACCTTGAGTATTCACTATCAAGGTACCATCTTTTGTTCCTAATTTGTGATTGAAAATATATCTACAAGAAAGGAGGTTTTCTTTTATGTACTCATTTGATTCTACATGCCTCATTAATCGATCTACCTAACTTATCATTTTGCATTGAGTCATTTATGGTTTCTTTAGGGACTCAAATTAGCTTATGTGGACTATACCTCTTAAATGGATGTTTATGAGTATAATGTCCAAATTTACAATAAAAGTTACATTTGTTTCAGGGTGAAACATGCAAAGTTAAGCCTTTAACAAAGATGGTTGGCTTTTGGTGAGTGGTACTCACAAAACTGATTCCATCTCTTCTCCTTTTTGTAAGGATCATGTTTAAGGATTTGCTTCCTATTTCAAAATTTTCTAAGGTTTCATGTAGTATCAAATTTTCCTTTTTAAGCATCTTTAATTCTTGTTTTTAATATCATGTTTAGTTTTGTTCCTTTTTATGAATTTTTTAAATTTTCTTGTTAGAAGTATCAAGTCATCATCTTCATTTGAGTTTTCTCTCAAGTGATATTTTTGAGTTCTAAGTATCAAATCCTTCCTATTCTTTGGAAGGTTGTTCTCAAGTTCTTCGTATGCATTGCATGTCATTTCGTAGGTCATCAAAGACCCGATAAGTTCATCGAGCGAAAAGTTGTTCAAGTCCTTAGCTTCTTGAATTACAGTAACT